>NC_079449.1:6396846-6696846 GCF_903798145.1 Danio aesculapii | reverse complement strand
ATGCTATAGATTAAAGTCACAGCAAGACTATTTGATTGCCTAAGATGGGGGTCACAAACGCAGTTTAAGCAAAGAAATTGGTCAAAAATGAAAATGAAAGAGGTGGCTCAGTGGCTGGGCCAGTTGGCATTTCTGTGTGGAGTTTGCATGTTCTCCCCGTGTTGGCGTAGTTTTTTTCCGGGAGCTCCCCCACAGTCTAAAGACAGACACTATAGATGAATTGGGTAAGCTAAATTGGCTGTAGTGTGTGTGTGTGTGTGTGTGTGTGTGTGTGTGTGTGTGTGTGTGTGTGTGTGTGTGTGTGTGTGTGTGTGTGTGTGTGTGTGTGTGTGAGAGAATTAGTGTCTATGGGTGTTTCCCAGTACTGGGTTTCAGCTAAAAGGGCATCCGCTGTGTAAAACATATGCTGGATAAGTTGGCGGTTCATTCTGCTGTGCTGCCCTCTGATAAATCAGAGACCAAACCAAAGGGAAAAAAATGAATGCAAATAAAAGGGTTGATGAAACCTGAAGTTATGAGTTATTGATTCATTAAGTCAAAATGAGAATGAAAAAAAAACATTGAATTTAGTTTCAATACTTATTAACTTATTCTTTATTTATTAAATACTTAATCATTTATTAACTATATAATAACATTTTTATCCACTTCAAATGTTGACTATATATCTTTAAAAAATACTCTGTATATACAGTTGAAGTCAGAATTATTAGCCCCTCTTTGAATGTTTTCTTCCTCTTCAAATATTTCCCAAATTATGTTTAACAGAGCAAAGAAATTTTCACAGTATGTCTGATAATATTTTTTCTTCTGGTAAAAGTCTTATTTGTTTTATTTCGGCTAGAATAAAAGCCATTTTAAATAAAAAAAAAAACATTTTTAGGTCAATATTATTTGCCCCTTTAAGCTATTTTTTCCCCCGATAGTCTACAGAAGAAACCATCGTTATACAATAACTTGTCTAATTACCCTAACCTGCCTAGTTAACCTAATTAACCTAGTTAAGCCTTTAAATCTCACTTTAAGCTGTATAGAAGTGTCTTGAAAAATATCTAGTCAAATATTATTTACTGTCATCATGGCAAAGATAAAATAAATCAGTAATTATGAATGAGTTATTAAAACTATTAAGTTTAGAAATGTGTTGAAAACATCTCTCTGTTAAACAGAAATTGGAAAAAAAAATAAACAGGGGGGGCTAATAATTTAGTGGCTACTAATTCTGACTTCAACAAGCCCCCCCAAAAAAATAAAATAAAATAAAAAATTCTGACTTCAACTGTATATAAATGTATTTATTTATTTTTTTAGAAATAATATTATTATTATTATTTTGTTGTTGTTTTGTCAGAGGTTAATGTAAATTACTTAATTTATAACTTGATAGATTTCACATTTTCCAGAGTCATGCAGTTCTACTAAAAATATCAGAAAAAGTAGGGATGCACCAAATTTTTGGCTGCTGAAAATTATCGGCCAAAAATAGAATTTTAAAGTTTTTGGGCCTAAAAAAACTGCCAGAAATATAGAATAAACGCTGGTAAAATGACACCTCTCAAGTTAGAAGTTGTTTTTTTATATAATTTTTTTTATTATTATTGTAGGGGGTTTTCGACTTTAATTTGGATAGTACAGTATAGCGAAGGTTACAGACAGGAAAGTATTGGGAGCTGGGAATGGAACTCGGGTCGCCGTGAGCACCGTGGTGCTATATGTTGGCACACTTAACCACTAGTCTATCGGTGCTTTCAAATCAGTGTAATTTAAGTTATTGAGTTACATTTAAAAATATTTATTGAAAAGTATTTAATAAAACAATGAATAAATATTACAAAGCATTTTCATGTTCACATTCAATTTTCAACCAAGTGCATCCAGAATCTTCAGAATTTTCATCTCAGTCCATCCCTATTTATAAGCAGAATAGGCTTCATTTATTTCTTATAATTCATCAGTCCACCATCAATTACTCATGCACAATATGCATTTTAAAGGGACTAAGCCAAAAAGAAAATGAATGAATGAATAAAATGCATCTTAAACTAAATTTAGTAATATTTAACTCTGCTGATCTTTGCACGAGTTCCTCCAGCCACTGATCTCCAAAAGCGAGCATGTGCGGTTGATTTGGCGCAGTAATCAGACGAGAGAAGGCTGATCCTCAGACTCATTAAAGAGCTGCAGTGTTTGTGCATTGGCCGTTTCATCAGAGAGTAACTGTACAGGCCATGATGTGAGCCGCTGGATCATGAGCAGCTGCTTCTCATCCTGATTCTGCCACAGGAGATTAGCATCCAACCGTGACATTGACACACACAAACCCGCTCCAGATATTACAGTATCAGAGCTCTGCGAATCACTCGCAACTGAACGTAAGCCTCTGATGTGTGCGTTAGTATCTGCTGAGGAAATAAACTTCAGGGTTTGTGAACGGCAGTCACTTTTTGGGGTGGCGTTGCATAAATTGTCATTATTCGTAAAGTCACTTTTAAAACCGTGAATGATTACATCGCGATTACTGTAGCCTTGTTTTTGGCTTATAAATTTAAATGGGAATACAAATGCGAATTATTTAGCTTGTTAGCTGTTGGGAAAAATATTAGGCGCACCTCCGTTGGACTACGGCTAAGAAACTTAATAGCCTGATTAGCTCTTGAAAAATCCAACTTGATTGACATTAACTTTTTTGATCACCAGCCACTATGGCTAGCAGTTTTCCAACATTACTAGCCACTCGCCATTTTCACTAGCCACAATTTTGTAGTTGGAAAAATATATTTTAAATGCATAAATTTTACATTGAAATGCTAAAATGACTTAATTTGATTATGTCTAATGCCTCCTCATTCATTTCTCTTTTTTCGTGTGTTATGATTATGAGCTTGCTCAATGTGCGTGAGCTAATGGATTACGGTTTCATAGTCAAAAATAAATTAATGATTATTTCTTAGCCACAAATTTTAAGTAATGTGTCAAAACAAGTAAAATGTAGCTGATTACATGTACTTTTTATTCAACATAACAAAAAAAAAACTTGACATTTTAAAAAGTATTATTGTCTTGTATTTAAAGGTGTCAGATCACCAGTTAACTACACATAAATGTGGAGATAATCTCCTATTAAAGCAATGTTATTGTTAAAAATGAAAATGAAACCATATTAACAGAAATAACTTTTCGGAAAAGAAAGCAAGTGTAAAATGTACCGTGTGTGGTAATGAAAGAATGATCACGCACACACGGTTAATGTTAGACCCATTAATAATCTGTTCAAAGAATGGTTAAAGCGAAAGCAGCAATCGCTGCTGCTTACAAAAAGACATCTGGAGCTCTTCAAAGCAGCAGGACTGCTTGATGCTCGAGCATCACATTTGTCCAGTGTATTTCAAAGAGAGCCAATCACACCAGTTGTGTTTCCAGGTACGGTTGCTTCACACAAGGAAACAGGAGCGTGCGCACATTTAAACTGTCAAGTAATCATTCTCATTAGGTATTCTCCTGCTTTCTTTTACTCGCGCAAACTCAATTATTTTTGTCAGTCGTGCTGTTTCTCGATTCTAAAATCACATTTGCACACATATTGGGCCATCCTTATGGTTGAACCAAGAAAACTACAATTTAAAAATTATTTTCAACCAGCCAAAGTGGCTAGTGGGAGTGTTTGTCTAACCCGCTACAGCTGTCTTTGCACTTCAGCCATTTACTGCTTTGGCTGCAGTACACACAAGACTAAATAATTGTCTTAAGTTTATAGAAAACCACAATAAAAAAACTACAAGAAATGAATTTTAAAATGTCAAAATGGGAATACAGATGTTAATTATTTAGCTTGTTAGCTATTGCTAAAAATGTTAGTCGCACATCCATTGGACTACGGCTATGAAACTTAATTGCATGGTTAGCTCGTAAAAGACTCACACGTGACGTGATGAAATCACACGTGACATGAGCTGACATTAAGCTGTTACCACAGAGAGGGCGGGCGCGCGCCCTACTCAATGATAGATGCGCGCGCGTTTACTTTAGTGAACAGAACCTGCATAGGCTGTGTGAATAACGGGTAATAAAGTTGTAAATAACATTCAGTTTGTGGCACAGAGCGATCGTTTGGGAGCCGTGTGGAAAGTATGAACAGCACTTAGCAGTGAAAATGAAACTGAAAGCACGCACATCATTTTAAATAATCATATTGCATTTTAGAGTTATGATTGCGACAAGTATTTCATATTTTTCTTTCATAGTGAACACTGAGTGTTGTGCATGAAAATAAATGTTTACTGTGTCATTATACCTACTCTAGGCTATATAATCTAAGAGGGAATCTGATAATGACAAATGTCTGATTTTACCAGTGAATAAATGGTCTAATAATGTTGTCAATGACTGATTGCAAGCATATGTCTCAAACATTAGAATTCAACATTAGAATTATAAATAGTTGTATTATGATGTCATCACTTTACTGTGCATTAATGACCAGGACAAATTTAAAGTCTGTTTAAGTCCTCTATTCAAAGTCTATACAAAATTGAGCATGTTAACCAACAGTAGACCTACACATCATATTATTATAGTTGTTTTATAATATGTTTGAGAATAATAGTAATAGCCGACTCATATTAACCTTTATTTTACATCAACAGAATCGTGAAAAAATCGTGATCTTTTATATATATATATATATGTGTATATATGTGTGTGTGTGTGTGTGTATAGATGATGTCTGTGTGATGATTTCACTCCATATTAGCAGTGGGACAAAATATCGATATGCAGATTTATTGCGATATTTCCGGTCAAGATACATTATCGATACTCTTGTGCCAAGTGTCTATATTTATTTAAATGTACAAAATTATATCTGGGAGGTGATCACACCTTATTAGGGGTATATATATATATATATATATATATATATATATATATATATATATATATATATATATATATATATATATTTGGGGTATAGATAAATATATTAGTGGTATATACATACATGTATATACATACATACATACATATTATGTGAAATAAATCCAGGTGTTCAAAAATATTTCAGTATTTAACCGTATGTAAAAATTGTATGTATGTGTGCGTGTTATAAATATTCATGTTAATAGATTTGCTACAGTATATATGCACAAAATTTTAAAGATGGTCAAATAGCCATTGGCCAGTAAATTTTATTATTATTATTATTATATTTGCATTTAAATAAATATCTGTAATTTAAATTGTGTATATTATACAAATATAAACAAAAATATAATTATATGTTTGCTTGTGCTTGTGTTTGTGTGTGTGTTTTAAGAGCTGTTAGTGCGCAAGAACGGTTCATGAACTACTTACTGCTAATACTGCTGTCATATTATTTTATCATTTATTATTTAGTCTTTTATGTTTATTGAGGACAGAATCATAAAGAGTGAACAGATAATGGAACAGTTCACCCAAAAATTAAAAAAAATTATATTTGGAAAATATCTTGCAATATAATTTTAAAATATGCTACAAAACAGTCGCCAGAGACATCCACAGTATTTTTTTCCTACTACGGAAGTTAATAGCTGCTGGTTTTGAAAATATCTACTTTTTTTATTCAACAGAAAAATAATTAGTATCTAAAATAAAACAAGACAGAAGTTTAGTTTTTGGGTGAACTGTCCCTTTCAAAACATTATGAAGCAGCTAATGAGGATGAAGTATGCTGTCAGTAATAATGACCTTACTTTGTCCATACTGGCTGTACTGATAGTGTCCGCTGTGCTCCAGGCTGTAGAAAGAGGCTGAGCTGTAGGACTGTGGATTGGACAGGTTAGAGAGAGCAGGTAAACTGGACAGAGACTCCATTCGCTGAGAACAGGAGCTGCTGATCGAACCGCTCGAATCCAGAGAATACTCCGCTTGAGTCGGATGAGATGCTCCTGATGGGGTTATTAGTCCCATCACCTACACAGAAAACACCACAGTTATCATATATCATTATGTTTTTTGATATACGGAGATAATGTCAGTCGTTTTCATTTTATTTTATTTTATTTTATTTTATTTTATTTTTTATTTTATTTTATTTTATTTTATTTTATTTTATTTTATTTTATTTTATTCCTGCATATTTTTCCCTGTGCAATGTCAGTCAGTGAGGGATTTGAAATGTTTTTTATTTTATTTTGTTTTATGTTATATCATTGTCTTCCTGCTTATTTTTCCCTGTGTAATGTCAGTCAGTGGGGATTTATTTCTTTATATTTCATTTCATTTTTTATTTTATTTTATTTTATTTTATTTTATTTTATTTTATTTTATTTTATTTTATTTTATTTTATTTTATTTTATTTTATTTTATTTTATTGTGTTCCTGCATATTTTTCCCTGTGCAATGTTAGTCAGTGGGGAATTTATTTATTTTTATTTAATGTATTTTTTATTTATTTTATTTTATTTTATTTATTTATTATTATTATTATTTATTTTATTTATTTTTTTATTTTATTTTATTGTTTTCCTGCATATTTTTTCTGTGTAATGTCAATCAGTGGGGGATTATTTATTTTTATTTTATGTATTTTTTTATTATTTTATTTTATTTTATTTTTTATTTTATTTTATTTTATTTTATTTTATTTTATTTTATTTTATTTTATTTTATTTTATTTTATTTTATTTTATTTTATTTTATTGTTTTCCTGCATATTTTTCCCTGTGCAATGTTAGTCAGTGGGGGATTTATTTATTTTTATTTAATTTACTTTTAATTTATTTTATTTTATTGTTTTTTTCTGTGTAATGTCAATCAGTGGGGGATTATTTATTTTTATTTTATGTATTTTTTTATTATTTTATTTTATTTCAATGTTTTCCTGCATATTTTCCCTGTGCAATGTCAGTCAGTGGGGGATTTATTTATTTTTTCAGGCGATATTTATATATTTATTTAAGCTATCCCTATCTTATACCTTAGTTTCCAACATGTTTCCAAAGACCAGTATCATTCATAATCTCTCAGGTTACAGAAAGGGATTTTTTTGAAAAAACTGTGTGTTGTGCCTTTAGCTGCGATTGTGTTGTTTAAAACACACACCCAATGCACGCAGATGCATATCTGTTTAGATCTCACTGACCTGCAATTGATCAGGCTAAAAATAATTGAATTTTGGGATTGTTTAATCTGATTCTAGGTCTAGAACAGAGCCTAAGGGCAGCACTGTGTGTGTAGGACTTTGTGTGTGTGTGTGAGCATTAAGGTGTGTGTATTCATTACTATTTTAACCCAGAAAACACTGTGCCGCGTTTCAGGAATGTTGCATGTTCGCTCTGGGGAATAAAAGTTCCTGAAGCTTAATTGAATCTACCAGCAGAATTATGGCCAAAATAAACACATACTCCAGTTGCTGCACCAAATAAGCACCTTTACATAGAAACAGAGAGAGGAGAATGCATGTCTCCCAGGCTACAGGATCCTATTACATCAGTGGATACAGGCAAACACACACAGACACTTGGTCACGCACATGGTCTCGCTTAAACCCTTTCCCACAGCCGAGCACAGAGAGACGGGTTTACCAAGCTCTTTCTACAGACGTTTTAGTAGATTTAAAGGATATCTTGATTATATGAGTTTTACTTTTTTATTTAACTTTAGTTTATGTGATGTTAAAAGTTCAGTGTAAAATAAAATATTTTCTTTTACAGAATTTAATTTAAAGTCACAATATGTATGATTTTTTAATTAGAATATCCAAAAAGGGTCAAATCTGCAGGAATTAAATTATTGAATTTAATTAAACTAAATTATATATAAATAGTAATAAAGGAATAATATCAATGTCCTCAAAATGAAAAAAAGGAAAGTAATTATGAATACAATAATGAATGTTATGATCACCAGCAGTGTTGCACATGAAGACTACCATGAAGACCCATCATGTACTTCACCCACACACCAGTTCCTGATTCCTCCTAATTACACACAAAAGGAAGGATGCTTTAGTGCCTGCAATACTCCCTGTCCTAATGCTCACTGGTTTTAGGGCTTGAGCCCCCAAGATGTCTTTCTTCCCCCGATTGGCAGTCGCCAGATCCTCCCGAATTCCCCGAAAAAATAATTAGCCCACTCCATAAACTAAAAAATGTATACTGCTGGATCCAAAAATGGCCTGCTGTTCTGTTTGTGTGTAATCAGGGGGAATCAGGAACCGGTGTGTGAGTGAAGTGCATGATGGGTTTTGTATTGCAGTTGAATGTGAGTGTTCTCCAGCAGTCTGCAAGAGCAACACTGCTGGTGATCATAATAATAAATCAGTGAAATTAAATATTCATTCATTTTCTTTTTCAGCTTAGTCCCTTTAGTAATCTGGGGTCGCCACAGACGAATAAACTGCCAACTTATCCAGCATATGTTTTACGCAGGGGATGCCCTTCCAGCTGCAACCCATCACTGGGAAACATCCACACACACTCATTCACACACATACACTATGGTCAATTTAGCCTACCCGATTCACCTATACTACATGTCTTAAGACTTGTGGGGGAAACCGGAGTACCCGGAGGAAACCCACACGAACAAGGGGAGAACATGCAAACTCCACACAGAAACGTCAACTGACCTAGCCGAGGCTCGAACCAGCGACCTTCTTGATGTGAGGCGATCATGCTACCCACTCCGCCACTGTGCAGCAATGAAATGAAATATTTTCTTTTAAGAATTTGATATTAAAGACACAATATGTATAATTTTTTTTAATTAAAATATAAAAAAACTACAGGGTAAAATAGCCAGGAATTAAATTATTAAATAAAATTTAATTACATTTAATTTAGTTAAAATAATAATAATAAAGGAATATTATTAATGTCCTCAAAATGAAAAAAAGGAAAGTAATTATGAATCCAACAATAATGAATGTTATGATTACCAGCAGTGTCGAACTTGCAGTCTGCTGGAGAACACTCACATTCAACTGCACTACAAATCCCATCATGCACTTCACTCTCACGCCAGTTCCTGATGCCCCCTGATTACACAAAGGGAAGGACTGCTTTGATGCCTGCGATACTCCCGTTCCTAATGCCCACTGGTTTCAGGGCTTGTGCACCCAAGATGGCTTTCTGTCCTGTTTCTGTTCTGATTCCTTCTCCTGAGTTTCTTGAATCGCCATTACCTGAGCTACACGAATGGCCACTGTCGACACCCAAATCCCCTAAATGTCAACCGCCAGATCCTTCCGAATCATTCATTCATTCATTTTCATTTTGGCTTAGTCCCTCTATTAATCAGGGGTCACCACAGTGGATTGAACCACCACCCATACACTCTCATTCACACACATACACTACGGGCAATTCAGCTTACTCAATTCACCTATAGCGCATGTCTTTGGACTTGTGGGGGAAACCTAGAGGATCTCATGCAAACTCCACACAGAAATGCCAACTGAACTGAGGCTCAAACCAGCGACCTTCTTGTTGTGAGGCGACAGCGCTACCCACAGGGCCACTGCTCCACCCCTCTTCCTGAGTCACCCCCAAAAATAATTAGGCCACTCCATAAACTAAAAAATAAATACTTCTGGATCCATAAATAGTCTACTGTTCTGTTTGTGTGTAATCATGGGGGAATCAGGAACTGGTGTGTGAGTGAAATGCATGATGGGATTGTAGTGCAGTTAAATGTGAGTGTTCTCCAGCAGTCTGCAAGAGCAACACTGCTGGTGATCATAACAATGAATGAGTGAAATTAAATATTTTCTTTTAAAGAATTTGATATTAAAGACACAACATGTATTTTTTTTGTCAAAATATCCAAAAAAAACACTACAGACTAAAATATGCAGAAATAAATATAATAAAAAAGGGAATATTATCAATGTCCTCAAAATTAAAAAGGAAAGTAATTCTGAATACAAAATTGAATGAATGAAATGAAATATTTTCTTTTACAGAATTTGATTTCAAAGACGCGATATGTACAATTTATTTTTGTTAAAATATCCAAAACCCCCTACAGGGTAAAATATGCAGGAATAAAATAAAATAAGGAATATTACCAATGTCCTCAAAATAAAAAAGTAAGTTATTCTAAATACAACAATGCATTCATGAATGAATGAAAATCACAGAATTTGATTTTAAAGCCACAATATGCATGATTTTTTACAATTAAAATATCCAAAAAACACTACAAAACTATGCAGGAATTAGATTTCATTTTAATTTAATTTGTAGTATAAATACATTACAATTAATTTATTTTGATGTATAAATACATTACAATCCACCCAATAAACACAGTTTGCCTGCAGATTGCTCACCCCTTTGACACAAAAAAATACGTTTGCAGTATGTTATAGAATCGATTTAAACTAGATTTGACAATGGTGGTGATCACACACATTGCAAATATGGGTGCTTGCTATTGTATGTAGTTGATAAATTGCTTGGAATGATGACACATTAAATACAAAGCTGAATTTTCAACATCTTAACTCCAGTTTTCAGTGATGCATGATCATTCAGATATCATGACAAAATAAATTTGATGAATCAAAAGTACTTTGAATGCTTAGACTGCCAAAACTTAAGCATTTATTTGAGGTATACAGTCGAAATTATTACCCTCCCAAGTACATTTTATTCCATAATTTCTGTTTAACAGAAAGATTTCAACACATTTCTAAACATAGTTTTAATAACTCATTTCTTATAACTCATTTATTTTACCTTAGTCATACATATTTTACTAGATAGTTTTCAAGACAGTCGTACTCAGCTTAAAGTGATATTTAAAGGCCAAACGAGGTTAATTAGGCAAGTTAGGGTAATTAGGCAAGTTATTGTATAACGATGGTTTGTTCTTTAGACTATCAAAAACAAATATTGCTCAAGAGGGCTAATAATATTAACCTTAAACTGGTTTAAAAAATTAAAACTGCTTTTATTTTAGCTGAAATAAGTGAAGTTTCATAAACTAATTTCGAGAGGAGCACGTGATATGATTGAGCACGTCTGGCCACTCATCTGTAATCAGTAATAATCCAATCAGAGTGATCCTAGTCTACTATAAATGGATCATTTTCTTCCTACTGTTTCTATCTTCGTTTGGAAGAATCCCCCCTTCCACCCCATCTCCTCCTTTCCCCCCCTTTTCTAAAGGGGGAGCTCTCGAGACCTACCTGATCTCGGATCTCCTGATATGCTTATCGACCGGGCGGGAGCCCTGGGCTCAAATATCTCCGAGCTCAGGGTTCTCTCCCGGGACAGCATGCCAAACCTGCTTTATACGCCAAGCATATCTAAGTGGGAACTCTTGAAAACCAATAAGATTTTCTCCTGAAGAAAAAATATTATAAGAAATACTGTAAAAATTGCTTGCTCTGATAAACATCATTTGGGAAAAGTCTTAAAAAGAAAAAGAAGTTTAATTATTCTAACTTCTACTGTACATGCTAGAGCACATATTAAAACATCCATCTCAATTTTACACTAGGATGCTTTGAATCTTAACACCATTTTTCACTTTTTCCACTGAATGATGACAGAGAGTGTGTGATACTGTACTACAGTCACTCCACACCCCATCCACATCCATCAGTCCTGTAATTCACAGCCGTCTGTCAGTGTTTTTGACAAACTCCCCTGTTGAGGCTTCGCTGAGCTGCTTTTCCAGATGAGAAACATGTGGAGGTCAGTCCTCTTATACTGTTGCTGTGTGTTCTGGGCTTTTGCTTTTGCACGGTCCCGTGAAAAAACGAAAGATAATCGAGTGAAAAATGGCCTGTGGATGACCTGAGATGGTGGAATTTATCTGCTTAATGCGTTGTCTTGAAGTGTGTAATAGTTTCAGCAGAAGCCAGAAGAGTCCATTAAACTGACACTCAACTTTATCTGAACAGGTGGGATCAAAACTTCAGTGAGAGTCACTTTCAACTGCATATTTAGAACATTTAACACTTAGCTTCATGTGCGTGCGTGTGTGTGTGTGTGTGTGATAAGTATACAGTTGACGTCAGAATTATTAGCCCCCCTTTTAATTTTTTTTCTTTTTAAAATTTTTCCCAAATAATGTTTAACAGAGCAAGGAAATTTTCACAGTATGTCTGATAATATTTTTTTCTTCTGGAGAAAGTCTTATTTGTTATTTTGGCTAGAATAAAAGCAGTTTTTAATTTTTTATGAATCATTTTAAGGTAAATTTTTTTTTTTTTTTTTAAGGCTAATTTTTTTTCTAATGTCTACAGAACAAACCATCGTTATACAATAAATTGCCTAATTACCCTAACCTGCCTAGTTAGCCTAATTAGCCTAATTAAGCCTTTAAATGTCACTTTAAGCTGTATAGAAGTGTCTTGAAAAATATCTAGTCAAATATTATTTACTGTCATCATGGCAAAGATAAAATAAATCAGTTATTAGAGATGAGTTATTAAAACTATTGTTTAGAAATGTGTTGAAAACATCTA
Organism: Danio aesculapii; assembly: GCF_903798145.1. Lineage (NCBI taxonomy): Eukaryota > Metazoa > Chordata > Actinopteri > Cypriniformes > Danionidae > Danio > Danio aesculapii. The sequence goes on along the minus strand of NC_079449.1, from coordinate 6,684,385 downwards.
AACAGAAATTGGGGAAAAAAATAAACGGGGACTAATAATTCAGGGGGGCTAATAATTTTTTTTATTCATTTTTATTCTAAGTATGTTTTTGGGAGGACTTATAAATCCATGATAAGTGTGTTGCTTAATACAAAGTGTTGGACAAGTTGAGCGAACAATTTTTTTATTTTATAATATAATTATTTTTTAGGGTTTTTACCTTTATAGACAGGACAGTGGAGATTAACAGACAGGAAAGTATGGGAAGCAGAGAGAGGCGAAGGATCGGCAAAGGACCTCGAGCCGGGAATCGAACTCGGGTCGCCGCGAGCACCTGGGTGCTATATGTCGACGCACTAACCACTAGGCTATTGGCGCCGACAAGCGAACTATTTTAAAATTAATATTATTTTTTATAGTAAACAACACCCGGCCAATGATGCAATACTTTTAGTCAGTTTACTGTACAGAGTTGGTCATTACTTGAAGCAAAGTCCCTTTAAGGCAAGTCATTTCACTCGACGGCCATCTTTGAAACGCCTCTCGGCCGGTATGCACTGGCATTCTGTTTGAATGGGGAAATATCAAATTCTCTAAAATTGCTTGCCAAGCTTACGATTCAAGTTCATATTTGGAACCACCAATAAAATTAAACAACAACTGTCTCTTTAGTTTAATTTCTAAACGTTTGAATCACACAAAACTACAGAAACTCGCGTCTGGTTCGAGCCCCTCCACCGGAGACTCGTCAGTTTATAGCGACTGCTGATTAGATCCTGTACTAGAAGGCGGAGCTTCATTGACCATATTGACTGTTACACTTTTCCCTACTCAAAACTATGACAGTAACATGTCTTGTATATGCTATAGTCTTTGCTTAAAGTCATGGCCCTCTAGTAAAAAATACTTGTAACCTCCTTATAACTAGTGCTATAGGAATTAATCTAGCAATATAGCAGACATAACACTTCAAATAATTAATTAATTAAATGATGTTAATTACCTGAGATGACAGTCCGTTGTTGAGGGCGTTGTTAGTGTGAGTGTTATGAGGCCCAAAGGCATCTGAATATCCTGTGTAACCATGGCGACTGGAGAGGCAGTAGGAAGCCCCGCCCTCTGGCCCCACCCCTCCGGAGCTCTGATGGCTGGAGTGCGGCAGCGGCTGAGGTCTGTGAACTGTTCCTGAATCTGATAACAAACGCAGTCGGTTACATTAGTGCCCGCCCACTTTTTGAGCTCAATAATTATAGAAGTATTTATTTTCCCTTTCAATTATTTCACATAGGGAGTTTCGGAAAGTTTTGAAGCATGAGGTGAGGTTTAGGAGGTGAATCACAAAATTACGAGCATCTGGACATTAATTAAAAAGACAAAGAAGGCTTAAATGAGACAATTGTGCATTGCAAATAATTAAATTTAGATTTAAAGAGAGGTGTAAAATAAGTCTCTGATGTCCCTAGAGTATGTGTGAAGTTAATAAAACAAATAAAACATAACACTTTGAAACTGACTCTTTTAGGCTATTATCCTTACTGTGCCATTTTGGTGACTGTCGCTTTAAATTAAAATGAGATTGTGCTCTTTTTCTGAAAAAGGCGGAGCTACAAATGCCTATGTGTCAGCATAGTGGCAGAAAAAAAAGAGTCTTATGCTAATGAGGGAGAGATGGTCACTAGTGGGCGGGGCTTTCCCACTCTGATGACATGTACAATGGGAAATTGTCAATCAAAGTGTTTCTCCAGACTGTTTTTATCAAGTGTGATTATAAAAAAATTAATAATTAATTTTTACTATTAGAATCTGATAATATTCACAGACTGTTTAAACCTCTTATAAAAGTGATTTTTGCATTATAGATCCCCTTTAAAATGTGAAATATTTATATATACAACAGATAACCATTTTATGGTGTGGTGTCAATATTAAATGTTAACCATAAGAAGTATCTACAATAGCAACAGAGATTTATATTAATTTTAGGTTAAAAAAAGTTTATTAGTTAGTATATTAGCTCCATTAAAAAGAAATCCAAGTAAAATGGATTTTGATTTTGAGTTAATGACTAAAATTATTTAATGCTTTCAAAAAGTACTTTCAGGAAACGTTTTATGAGTGAAACTGTATTTAAGTATCTGATGTTTACAGCTAAAATCAGAATTATTCCTGAATTATTAACCCCTCCGTATATTTTTCCCCCAATTTCTGTTTAACGTAAAGAAGTTTTTTTTAACAACACATTTCTGAACACAATAGTTTTAATAACTAAATTCTAACAACTGATTTCTTTTACCTTAGTCATGATGACAGCACATAAAATTTTGCTAGATATTTTTCAAGATACTAGTATTCAGCTTAAAGTAACATTTAAAGGCTTAATTAGGTTAATTAGGAAAGTCATTATATAACAGTGGTTCGTTCTGTAGACAATCGAAAAAATTATGCTTAAGGAGGTTAATAATATTGACCTTAAAATAGTTTTTTAAAAATTTAGAACTGCTTTTATTCTAGTCGAAATAAAACCAATAAGACATTCTCCAGAAGAAAAAATATTATAGGATATACTGTAAATAATTCCTTGCACTGTTAAACACAATTTGGGAAATATTTGAAAAATAAAAAACAAACATAGGACGGGTAATAATTCTGACTTTAACTGTACCTTGAGGAAGAGCAGCGGGTGGATACGGGCTCTCTGATAGCTGATATGGGGACAGACTCGACATGGCATGATGTGAAAAACCACCAGAGATCAGGTGATTAAATGCCACCAGCTGATTGGCTCCCGCTTGTTTCCTCCAACGAGCTCGTCTGTTACTAAACCACACCTGAAAACGTGAGCAAAAGAGTTGAGTCAAACCATTTTAATCTTTTTACAGATTAAAAGTAACATTATTGAGATCAAAATCTGTCCCCAAGTGTAGATCTGATGAGAAAATTTATTTTTTAAATAGTTTTTTCCCACAAACTAAACCTGAAGTAATCCCTGATCCTACAAGGCTAAATAGGGAACATTTCTTTACGCTTTACTTTAAAAACCGTCTACAAAGGGAAATATTTCATGTAATTTGTGAGTTGTGGTAATGGTGAAGAGAGAGGGCAGACAGCTGCAGTTTAGCTTACCATTGCCATCGCATCTGCCAATAGTAATAAATTTATCTGTGCAAATCACTTTATCTTTCATACCATGAAGTTTTGGGGGAATTTATTCAGTCAGCATTTTGGAAAATTATTGCAGCAATTTTTGTTTTCGCTTTGTGAAAAGTGATAGTTTTAGACATGCAATCAATCAATCAATCAATCAATCAACCAATCAATAAAAAATGAATTAACCTATACATTAAAATAACTATAAGATAACAGCGCATGTTTTTGTTGGACTGTTCAGTGTTGATGTACTCAGCTCCTACATCTTTTTAATCCTTTTTTCTACTTTTACCTATTAGAATTAGTTTACATGCTGATGCAGATATATTTAAAATTAACTAAATGAGCAAGCACTGTAAAAAAGCGATTAGTTGACTTTACGTAAAAAAAGTGAATAAACCCAACCCATTGCTTTTAACGTGCATAGTTGACTACTTTAAAAAGTGCAGAAATACATTGCTTTTAAATCGATTCGTTGACTTTACTTGAAAAGTGAGGGAAACTGTTGCTTTTAAAGTGATTAGTTGGCTTTACTTTAAAAAGTGAGTAAACCTGGTGCTTTTAGAGTAATTAATTAACTGTATTTTAAAACAGTGAGTAAATTCATTACTTTTAAAGCGATTAGCTGACTATACCTTAAATAGTTGAGTGAACTTGTTGCTTTTAAAGCGATTAGTTGACTTTACCTTAAAAAGATGAGTGAACTTGTAACTTTTAAAGTGATTAGTTGACTTTACCTTAAATAGTTGAGTGAACTTGTAGCTTTTAAAGCGATTAGTTGACTTTACCTTAAAAAGATGAGTGAACTTGTAACTTTTAAAGCGATTAGTTGACTTTACCTTAAATAGTTGAGTGAACTTGTAGCTTTTAAAGCGATTAGTTGACTTTACCTTAAAAAAATTTGTGAACGTGTTGCTTTTAAAGCGATTAGTTGACTTTACCTTAAAAAGATAAGTGAACTTGTAACTTTTAAAGTGATTAGTTGACTTTACCTTAAATAGTTGAGTGAACTTGTAGCTTTTAAAGCGATTAGTTGACTTTACCTTAAAAAGATTTGTGAACGTGTTGCTTTTAAAGCGATTAGTTGACTTTACCTTAAAAAGTTGAGTGAACTTGTTGCTTTTAAAGCGATTAGTTGACTATACCTTAAAAAGTTGCGTGAACTTGTTGCTTTTAAAGCAATTAATTGACTTTACCTTAAAAAGTTTAGTGAACTTGTTGCTTTTAAAGCGATTAGGTGACTTTACCTTAAAAAGATTAGTGAACTTGTTGCTTTTAAAGCGATTAGGTGACTTTACCTTAAAAAGATTAGTGAACTTGTTGCTTTTAAAGCGATTAGTTGACTTTACCTTAAAAAGTTGAGTGAACTTGTTGCTTTTAAATCAATTAGTTGACCTTATCTTATAAAGGCGAGTGAACTTGTTGCTTTTGAATCGATTAGTTGACTTTACCTTAAAAAGTTGAGTGAACTTGTTGCTTTTGAATCGATTAGTTGACCTTATCTTAAAAAGGCGAGTGAACTTGTTGCTTTTGAATCGATTAGTTGACTTTACCTTAAAAAGTTGAGTGAACTTGTTGCTTTTAAATCAATTAGTTGACCTTATCTTAAAAAGGCGAGTGAACTTGTTGCTTTTGAATCGATTAGTTGACTTTACCTTAAAAAGTTGAGTGAACTTGTTGCTTTTAAATCAATTAGTTGACCTTATCTTAAAAAGGCAGGTGAACTTGTTGCTTTTGAATCGATTAGTTGACTTTACCTTAAAAAGTTGAGTGAACTTGTTGCTTTTGAATCGATTAGTTGACCTTATCTTAAAAAGGCGAGTGAACTTGTTGCTTTTAAAATGATTAGTTGGCTTTACTTTAAAAAGGTGAGTAAACTCATTGCTTTTAGTGTGATTTGTTGACTTTACTTAAAGTGAGTAAACCTGTTACTCTTAAAGTGATTAGTTTACTTTAAAACAGTAAGTGAACTTGTTGCTTATATAGTGATTAGTTGACTTTACTTAAAGTGAGTAAAGCTGTTGCTTTTAGAGTGATTAGTTGACTTTAAAATAATGAGTAAACTTGTTGCTTTAAAAGCAATTAGTTAACTTAAAGTGAGTAAACCCGTTGCTTTTAGAATGATCAGTTGACTTTACTTTAACAAGTGAGTAAGACCTGTTGTTTTTGAACAAATATTTGCCTTTACTTGAAAAACTGTTTGACCCATTAAACCCATTGCTTTTAAAATGATTGGTTGACTTCGTTTTAAAAAGTGCATGAACCAGTTGCTTTAAAAGTGATTAGTTGACTTTAAAAAGTGAATAAAAACATTGTTTTTGAAGAAATTAGTTGACTTAACATAAAAAGTAAATTCCTTAATTTTTTAAACGATTAGTTGACTTGACTTTAAAAATGAAGTAAAACCATTGCTTTTAGAGCGATTAATTGAAGTCACATAAAAATGTAAGTAAACCTGCTAGCTTTATATCAAGTAACTGAACTATGTGCATTATTAAAAAAATAAGGTAAGTCAACTTAACAGTTAAAAGTTAAAACGTTTACTCACCTTTTTAGGTAAAGTCAACTTGTCGCTTTGAAAATAAACATTACTCACTTTTCTTAAGTAAAATACCTACTCATTTTTACAGTGACATGTGGTGCTGCTTGGACCAGAAATGTCATGACTGGTTTTCTCTATCCATACATGTGCTCTTAACTTTTTTTTTTTTAACTGTAACCCAATAACTGTCTGCGTTTTTTTTATTTTAAGACATATATGGGTGCAGATGTACCTGTACTCGTGCCTCTGTGAGTTTAGCTCTCTGTGCGAGCTCTTCTCTGGTGTAAATATCAGGGTAATGTGTGCGCTCAAAAGCTCTTTCCAGCTCCTCCAGCTGATCGGCTGTAAATGTGGTTCGACTGCGCCGCTGTTTCCTTTTCAGTGGCAAATCAGGCTCAGATTCCACTTCAGAGCCTTCGTCTGATGGACTCGCTGAAACACACAAATAAAAGTGTTAGCTATTCACCTTTTTAAATAAACTCTTTTCTGATACAGGACTTTTGATTCACTTGCCTATGAGAGAAATGACTAGGAATAACAAACAGCTACAAACAGTCAAACTACTTGCTCTATAAACAAGTGTTTGTGACTGTTCATAAAAAATAATATACAAATCATATAATAAGAAACATCGATCAGCATAACATGCAGTTTATTTAAGGCTAAAAGTCAATGGAAGTGAATGAAACTGGAAATCGAGAGCTAAATATTGGCTACGCCTGCTTTTATATTAAAAATAAGGTCAATATTAATATATAATTATTAAGGACTCTTGAAAATTCAGTTTCTCTGGATTTATTAGATAGGGTTTGAGCAAAATGTTGATATTTGTTTAATTTTATAAATCTTTACTAACATTTCTTCACATTTCCAAATGCACTTATTATTTAGAGCATCTTTGCTATATAAAATTGTTCAGAATAAAAAAAGTTTTCTTTTGTTGTGATTAAACATCTGGATTATTGTTCCTCTGGAAACTAAAACATTGGTATTGTTTTCTCTTTAAAAGAAATTAAGCATGTTTATAAACATTGCACATTTGTTATTTTATTCATTTATTCATTTTCTTTTCGGCTTAGTCCAATTATTAATCGGGGGTAGCCACTGTGGAATGAACCGCCAACTTATCCAGCGTATGTTTTACGCAGTGGACGCCCTTCCGGCTGCAACCCAGTACTGGGAAACACTCAATTCCCCTGTAGGGCATCACGGTGGCGGAGTGGGTAGCACGTTCGCCTCACATCAAGAAGGTTGCTGGTTCAAGCCTCGGCTAAGCCACTGCTGCGTAAAACATATGCTAGATAAGTTGGCGGTTCATTTTGCTGTGGTGACCCCTGAATAATAAAGGGATTAAGCCGAAAAGAAAATGAATGAATAAATGAATTCACCTATACCGCATCTACACAGCCGAGGCTCAAATCAGCAATCTTCTTGCGATGAGGCGATCTTGCTACCCACTGCGCCACCGTGACGCCCTTGTTATTTTATGCCAAAGCATTTTTTTTATTATTATTATTTTGTAGAGGTTTTTCACCTTTAATTGGAAAGGACAGTGGAGGACAGTATGAGGAAAGTCAGACAAGAAAGTATTGGGAGCAGAGAGAGGGGAAGGGTTTGCAAAGGACCTCCGGCCAGGAATTGAGTCGCCATGAGCATCACGGTGCTATATGTTGGCGCACTTAACCCCTAAGCTATTGGCGTCAACATGCCAAAACATTTTAAAGAAAAAAATAGAAACTTCATCAGTAGTTTACCAAGAAAAACTAAAGTATTTAATGTTTCCACTGCGGCGACGCGGTGGCTCAGTAGGTAGTGCTGTCCCCTCACAACAAGAAGGTCGCAGGTTTGAGCCTCGGCTGGGTCAGTTGGCATTTCTGTATGGAGTTTGCATGTTCTCTCCGCGTACGTGTGGGTTTCCACCGGGTGCTCCAGTTTCCCCCAAAGTCCAAAGACATGCGGTACAGGTGAATGGGGTATGCTAAAATTGTCTGTAGTGTATGAGTGTGAATGGGTGTTTTCCAGTGATGGGTTGCAGCTGGATGGGCATCCGCTGCGTAAAACATATGCTGGATAAGTTGGTGGTTCATTCCGCTGTGGCGACCCCAGATTAATTAAGGGAGTAAACCGAAAATAAAATGAATGTTTCCGCAGCTTTTTCTGATTATCAATATAGCATTTCTGAAAGAAGGCAAGAATAAGACGATGTGCTAATTTTAACATCAAGGGTCCTGTGAAGTGCTTTGAAATGCGCATTTTATTCGATGTTTGACGTAATCTCAACTAAAATTTGTCATAGTGTAGCCCCTCCCCTCTAAAAAAAGGGCCAATAGCATTTAGTTTTACTCACAGCTCTCCCAGTGAGAGTGGTTAAGCTCAAGCACATCAAATGTGAAGTCATCTTGGAAGGGGCGGGGCATGTCAGACACTAGAGAGATTTTGATTGGTCACTATTTGATGAGAAACTGAAGGTATGTGGTAATATGAATAAAACCATGGCATGGATCCATTTAGGCGGCAGTGACAAACTGCAAGCTTTACATGTTTATATTAGTTTTAAATCATCTAAACGTGAAGTTTGTCACTTTTTGATGCGCACTAGATTATAGATATCCTAAAAACAAACAATACTGATACTAACATCTAAAACATTTTATTTTAATATCATGGGACCTTTAAATAGGGAGAAAAAATGTTACTATGTTACAATAATGTTCAATGTTCATTCATTTATTCATTTTCTTTTCGGCTTGGTCCCTTTATTAATCAGGGTTCACCACAGCGGAATGAACCGCCAACTTATCCAGCATATGTTTTTACACAGCGAATGTCCTTGCAGCTCTTATTCACGCACATACACTACGGACAATTTAGCTTACCCAATTTACTATAGCGCATGTCTTTGGACCATGGGGGAAACCGGAGCACCCGGAGGAAACCCACACCAACAGAAATGCCAACTAACCCAGCCGAGGCTCGACCAGCGACCTTCTTGCTGTGAGGCAACAGCGCTACCCACTGCGCCACTCTATATTCAATGTTATTTATTTACACAAACAAATTGTAGTATCACAGTATTTATTCATCTCTGTTAATGTTAGTAAATGCAAATTAAATTGTTTATTGTTAGTGCATGTTAAATCACGTGAACTGTGGTTATTAATAAAGCTGTATTATAAAAGTGTTGTTCATTATTAGTTTAATACACTAACTATATGCACAATATTATAAAGAGTAACCAGAAAAGAGAAAAATGTATGAAAGAAAGACATTAGTTGATCAATAAATCAAAACCGGATTATTTTGTTTTGTTTCATACAGAAATCAGCCATTGTACATATGAGGACTCGATGAGAACTATGGGAAAATTCCAACAATTTCACAGGGATTTGGCTGCGGGAACTGTGTGGAAAACTGTTCATCAGGCTGGAGTTACTCACAAAAACACATGCTGAATGGAGAATCTGGTAACTGCACTGCAAATAAAACAGATTTATATGTATTTTATTTTTATTCTGCACATTTTGATTTATTTGGTTGTCTCTGTGTGTGTGTTTTCTGGTTCTTTCAGTCTTTGTTGCAGTGATTTGCACGCTCCATCTGTGGAATCGGTCAGGACGGCCAGGGCTCAGCGGAGGCCGTCACCTGCCCCGGAGGAGCTGTCAGGGGCAGAAAGAAGGCCAGAGGTGGGTGTGTGTGTGTGTGTGCGTGTGAGTGTGCGTGTGCGTGTGTGTGTTTGTGTGTGTGTGTGTGTGTGTGTGTGGGAAAAGAGAGAGTCGAAGTACATCAAGTGCTCAATCTCTTCAAAACCCACTGAGGACACAAATACACAAAACAAGCTCATTGGGAAAATGTGCCCAAGGCTACATTTTTGTAAACCGAATACTATGTGATTGTGGGTATATATGGCTGCATTTTGTTTGTAAAATAAATGCTACGGGAGGTACTTAACTCCGTATGAATGGCTTTTCTGTTAAACTGCACAATAAATATTTGAAAAATTATTAAAATTTCATGAGATGCCTAAAGATTTTGTCTTCAGCTGTATGTAACATATTATATACACTACCTGACAAAAGTTTGTCATCGATCCCCATTGTAAGAGCAACAAATAATAACTTGACATCAAGTTGATCATTTGGAAAAGTGATAGAAGGTAGATTATTCAGATGAATCATCTGTTCTGCATCCCAATCATCACAAATATTGCAGAAGACCTACTGGAACCCGCATGGACCCAAGATTCTGACAGAAATCAGTCAAGTTTGGTGAAGGAAAAATCATGGTTTGGGGTTACATTTAGTGTGGGGGGCTTGCGAGAGATCTGGAGAGTGGATGGCAACATCAACAGCCTGAGGTATCAAGATATTCCTCAGCAGGATAGCGCTTCTCATACTTCAGCCTCCACATCAAAGTTCCTGAAAGCAAAGAAGGTCAAGGAGCTCCCGGATTGGCCAGCCCAGTCACCAGATTTGAAAATTATTGAGCATGTTTGGGGTAAGATGTAGGAGGTGGCATTGAAGATGAATCCAAAGAATCTTGATGAACTCTGGGAGTCCTGCAAGAACGCTTTCTTTGCCATTCCAGATGACTTTATTAATAAGTGATTTGAGTCATTACAGAGATGTATGGATGCAGTCCTCCAAGCTCATGGGAGTCATACACTATATTCATTCTTTTTCCACTGCAGCATGACTTTATATTCTATACTGTATATTATTTCTGTTAAGTGACAAGATTTTAATCTAAGCAAAGTCAGACCTTTTTAAGGTCCTGATTAAATCATTAAAAATCAAGGCATAGTTATATTTTGTTTTGGTAAAATTAGCATAATCTAGAGGACTTTGCCTTTCATATAAACCACTTCTGATACCAAATGATCAACTAGAAGTCAAGTTAATATTTGTTGTTCCTAAAACTTGGATGGGTAACAAGACTTTTGTCAGGTAGTGTATAGATATATTTTGTTTACATTTAGGTGAACTTATAATCTTGAAAGTAGATGTTATAAACAAAATAATATGATTGTATATTTAAAATTGCAGTATTGAGATCAACCTGCTTTGGTTCTCACACACACAAAGTCAGTGTGATGCCAAATTGGAAAAAATCAGAAATGTGATTTGACACCAGAAAGGTAGATTATCAATGAACAGTGACTTAAATTTAATCAGAGCTTTACACAAATTTAATACTTGACTTCTGAAGACCTGAAATATAGTGGAAACGTTATTTTTACTATATTTTTTGTCAGTTTTGGAGTAGGAATTATAGAAAACAAAGAAAATTCAAGATTGAAGCAACTCAAGTCTGAGTAAATACACTGTGAAAAATAAAATCTGTAACATTTACGAAAAACGACAGCTGTATTTAAAAATATAGTAGGAACGTAAAAGAAATGTAAAAAAATTATGGCAAATTACCATATTTTACCATATTTTGTACACATGCCCAAATTTAACCAACAAAGCAGCACAATGAGTAAGAAACAGATGTCTTTGGAAAGTTTCATGTCTGGGAAAAGGCCCAGTGATGGACCCTCGAACTTCTAGACATTGACCGGTCCGCGATGATAAAAATGTTGGAGACCACTGATCTACACAACTTTACTTCGCAAACAAAAAAACCAACCATAAGCATGTGTGAGTGAGAAATTCTGAACCAATCTCATCACAAAATACTTTTCCCCCAAACAAAGAACAATCATACTAATATATGGAAGGTACTCAGGGTCATTCCCATAACCGCTAAACATGATAACACACATAAAATTGAAGTATGCAATAAACATTATTTATCAACATTAGATGCAATATACAGTGGGCACGGAAATTATTCATACCCCCTTAAATTTTTATGTCTTTGTTATATTGCAGCCATTTTCTATAATCATTTAAGTTCATTTTTTCTTCATTAATGAACACACAGCACCCCATTTTGACAGAAAAACACAGAATTATTTTGAAGCTAAAATAACAAGGAGTGGCTCCATGAGTTGGCCCAGCCAGAGCCCTGATCTAAACCCAATTGAGCATCTTTGGAGAGACCTAAAAATGACCAAAATCCACCAAAGTTTACCATCCAACCTTTAATGCGCATAACTCAAGAGAAAAACCTTTAAGGAACCATAGTAATGTCACCAAAAAAGCATAAAAAGTGCAGAGAATTCTGGGAAAAATCTATATATGGTTATCAACCATATATATTAAAAAACGTATTGTTAAACAGGTTACAGATTTTTACCATAGCGTTTTTACCATTGAAATCACTGACACTTTTATCAGTGTAGTGCCAGGTTTGGCATGTGATCATCTGATATAGCGAATTACAATGCTTGCGTTCTTATATTTTGCTGACAAAACGAGAAGCAAAGCAAGTGAATAAACAGAGCGAAGGAGCAAACAGTAAACACAGGACGGATTTAAGCAGAACATACACCACAGGCTTCTAAACACACCGAAGCAGAACCCAAACCTCATGGAGATCTTCTGTAAATACACAGTGTTCGCATATGTGGGTGTGTTTTCAGGTTTTTGGCATGTACAGTTAGCATGTAGTGTGCATGAGTATGCGTTTTAGGGTCTTGCTTAGATATTTTAGCTCTCTGCTATGTAAACGGTGCGGTCACTAAAAGCATCTCCACCACTTCTCTTCATTTCTGAGCCCTCGGCGCCTAAATTCAATATTCAGAGCTAACATATATCAGCCCTATAGCACATTAACCTTATGTTTTTGTTACTATAAGAAGCTTCGTTATCATTTCATCATTCCTTTTCTTAGTGGTGTTGTATTTTTTAGCTTAAACATATTTAAATAAAGACACATTAAGTTGAGATGCTGAATGATTTAAGAGAATATAAAAAATGTATTCAGATGGAGTAAATTTATGGTCAAAAGTCGATTTTTCTGACCACTATTGACTGATTTCTGCTTGTTTTAAGCACAGACTCGCTTTATTATTATACATTTTTCACAAAAAATAAGATTTTATATTTTTATTTGACAATATTTTGCCACAGCCATATCACCCTGCAGCCCAGATTACTCACTGAAGCTAAACAGGGCTTAGCCTGGTTAGTACTTGCATGGCAGACCACATGGGAAAACTAGGTTGCTGTTGGAAGTGGTGTTAGTGAGGCCAGCACGGGGCACTCAACCTGTGGTCTTTGTGAGTCTTAATGTCCCAGTAAAGTGAAGGGGACACTCTACTGTCAGTGAGCGTTGTCTTTCGGATGAGACGATAAACCGAGGTCCTGACTCTCTGTGGTTATAAAAATCCCATGGCACTTCTCGTAAAAGAGTAGGAGTGAAACCCTCGGTGTCCTGGCTAAATTCCCTCCCGGCCCTTAACTATCATGCCCTCCCAATCATTCACTTCCGCTTGGCTGTATCATTATCTCTCCACTCCACCAATAGCTGGTGTGTGGTGAGCGCACTGGCGCCGTTGTCCTGTGACTGCCGTCGTATCATCCAAGTGGATGCTGCACACTGGTGGTGGTGTGGAGAGACCCCCCTCATGATTGTGAAGCGCTTAGGGTGTATGGCCATACATGATAAATGCAGTATATAAATACACACATTACATTACATTACAATATTTATTATTTACTGTATTTGGTAAAAGTATTTTTGGGATCAAGTATTTAGTATTTTATATCAAGTATTTGGTATTTTATATCAAGTATTTAGTATTTTATATCAAGTATTTGGTATTTTATATCAAGTATTTGGTATTTTATATCAAGTATTTAGTATTTTATATCAAGTATTTGGTATTTTATATCAAGTATTTGGTATTTTATATCAAGTATTTAGTATTTTATATCAAGTATTTGGTATTTTATATCAAGTATTTGGTATTTTATATCAAGTATTTAGTATTTTATATCAAGTATTTAGTATTTTATATCAAGTATTTAGTATTTTTTTGCATGTTAATATTTGCAAAACAATATTTATGGACACTTGAAATATGGTGGACATATTATGGACTGATTTTTATGATATTTTAAATGGTATTTTTTGTAATTTAGGAGCTTTAAAGATGCAGTTGTTTTACAGTTGATTGAAAATACTGTATACAAAATACACATAGATATACCCAGGAATTTTTTAATCATAAAAACAGCATCAAAGATAAAGTGTAAATCATTTTAAACAAAATAAATACATTAATATTATCATATATTTTAATAATATTTTATATTTTCATACAATGAATATATATATTTTCATCATCAACTGAAACAAAAAAAATGTCAGATATTGTAAAAAGGCTAAATATATTATATTACAAATGTTTTTTGTCCAGTTGTATTATTATAACTTTAATAACGATTGTACAAATTATCAAATTACCATAGTCACGTTCAAAATAACACAAAACATGCAACATTTTGTAAATAGCCATATTTTTTCTCCAAAAAATAAATAAATAAACAAAATACATAAATTATATGTGCATTAATCATTATTTTGAGTAAACTAAATCAACAGTTTCATAATGCAATAGTTTTTACATTTTATCAATAAGCAGATGCTTACTATTAGTAGAAACATGTTTATAAGTAGAAATAAATAAACTTACTGTATTCTATTTATATTTTGTCAGTTATAACTTAATTTATATTTTATTATTATATTATATTATATTATATTATATTATATTATATTATATTATATTATATTATATTATATTATATTATATTATTCATTTATAATTTATTATTTATTATTTAATATATAATTTATTATATTATATATTCCATACATATATGGAATCAAAAATATTTTATTTTTTAGGTAAAAATTATTTAATTATTTATTTATTTTAAAAATAATAAAAAATCATTTGTATTTTGAGTGCCTTAAAATCTTTGTTCTTCCTTACAACAAGCCATGTTTTCATTGTTATATAAACTTACATTTATATACATTTAAACCCCAATTTTTGTGCTTGGGTGTGTTTTGAGCATATTTAGCATTAAACCAATCAGAGTCTCATCTACCATTCCCTTTAAGACTCAGTTGTGTCATGGCAGACTTTGCAAGTGGAAAAACTGAGCTTGACTAACGAGAAAACAGAGCATCTGCAGCATGAGGATAAAGAACAAGCCTCCTCCATTTGGCCTCTCTACTTTCTCTTGCTTTCTCTCTGTTTTATTGTATTCATATATGCTTGTAATTTATTATCATTATTAAACTTCATAAACACACTCACTACAAAATGATCACAATGTAAAATTACGAATATAGAATTATTTAAATCTTCTAATGAAATTATATTAATATTGCAATGTATATAGCAGAAAACACATTGCAATGTAATTTTTTTCTAATATAGTGCAGCCGTAGTGTGTGTGTATGTGTGTGTCTGTTTGGACTCTCTCTTGGGGGCAGGTAATGAAGAGAGCTAATTGAGCCAATGACATGCCCCTCGCCATTCAAAAAAGACGCAAACAAAAGAGCGCTTGGGAACAAATGCGGCGGAGAGCGAGGCGGGTCCTTTCAGCGCGAGGCCGTCTGAGTGACTGGCCGACTACATTAAGCAGTACATAGAGAAGTAACAGATGCCCGCGAACAGAAAGGGATGAGTGACAGCTCGTGGGCCCATCTGCCCCCCAGCGTTTAGCAATAGAGAGAAACAGAGGGACGACTTGACTTGCTAAAGAGCAACTGTGACCCTCGCAGCTGCCCTCAAACAAGCACACAGTTCAGATCTGCGCCAAATCTGCTCCGAGTCTGTTTAGCCTTTTTTTTCTATTTCACTCTCCAGTCATTTTTGATGTTTTTTTGGCTGTGTGACTTTTGTAAAAGAAGCTAGTGTGTGAAACGGCGTGCTATATGCTATTATTAACATTTCAAAGTGTATTATGATGTGCATGCTACAGCCTCAATGACAGCAACAAGTTTTGTTTTTCCTATATTAAAGGCACAATATGGAAACAAATTTTCATTCAATTATCCAACTAACCACTTGAACCATGTTATATATATTCCTTATGTACTTACGTTATACTAAATGTTTTGAAATATGTTCAAATCCAGAGAAATAAGCAACTTTATCTACTTTTTATTACTTTAAAAGTATCTTTAACCAACACTGGGCTTGCTGAAAGTGAACTTCGGCCAACACTACATTGACATCATATTACTCTCACACACTAATGAAGTTGCGGATATGTCGAGCATAAGGGTGCTTTCACATATAGACGTCTGTTTGGGAACCTGGCGTGTTAGCTCAGTTTGTTTGGGTATATGTGAAACCAGCAAGTGCACTGTGATCCATGCCAAAACAATCGGTCTGAGATCGCCTGTATGAGGTGGTCTCGGCTCGATTGAAATTAACTCTAGATCGGTTCGATCATAGTGAGAAAGCAATACAATCCAACAAACTAACAAACCAGGCCATATCACAGTGTATTATAAATATGTAGTAGGCAAATGGCTATAAGAAGAGAGAATGATGAATAAAGATATGATTCCTAGAGGTTAAAGTGTGTTTTATATTGAATACAAAAGTGAAATCAGGCAGCCTAACTGAATATATATTTAAAAAAAAAAAATATATATATATATATATATATATATATATATATATACAGTTGAATTCAGAATTATTAGCCCCCTGTTTATTTTTCCCCCCAATTTCTGTTTAACGGATAAGATGTTTTCAACACATTTCTAAACATAATAGTTTTAATAACTCATCTCTAATAACTGATTTATTTTATCTTTGCCATGATGACAGTAAATAATATTTGACTAGATATTTTTCAAGACACTTCTATACAGCTTAAAGTGACATTTAAAGGCTTAACTAGGTTAATTAGGCTAACTAGGCAGGTTAGGGTAATTAGGCAAGTTATTGTATAATGGTAGTTTGTTCTGTAGACTATCAAAAAAATAATTGCTTAAAGGGGCTAATAATTTTGACCTTAAAATGGTTGATAAAAAAAAATTTAAAACTGTTTTTATTCTAGCCAAAATAAAACAAATAAGACTTTCTCCAGAAGAAAAAATATTATCAGACATACTGTGAAAATTTCCTGAATCTGTTAAACATCATTTGAGAAATATTTAAAAAAGAAAAAGATTTCAAAGAGGGGCTAATAATTCTGACAACAACTGTGTGTGTGTATATATACTTCTGCTATTGAATCCATATACATTTTACAACCCTTTCCAATTTTAACGATCTAGGCGCAAAATTTAAAGCGCATGGCGCAAAAGCATTAAGGGTGTGTCCAAAGAATACATTCTGCGCCACAGCATGGTCTAACAGGGTTGTGCTTATTCTCTTAATGAGTTCTGGGTGTGTTTAGAGAATAAACCAATCAGAGTCTCATCTCCCATTTCCTTTAAGAATCAGTTCTGTCACGCCATAGCGCATTTGCGATTTACATGGCGGACATTGTAAGTAGAAAAACTGAATGTTTCACTAGTGAGAAAACAGTTAAACAGACCATCTACAGCGCGAGGATAAAGAATGAGCCTCCTCCATTCAGCATCTTTACTTTCTCTTTTTCTCGTGGATAAGGAAATGGTGTTGTGCGCCCGCTGAAGACATCCATTAGTATATTTATTTAATTTAGTTTGTTAAGCGCAAAGATTTGTTTCAAAACTATTTCTAAATTCAGGTCTAATTTACAGCAAACGAATAAATGAACAATAATAACAAAGTGTGGTCAAAAAACACAAACACACATCCTATGCCCCATATGGTCCAAAAGCTGACAGGTGGACAAAGCTTGTTTTTAATAAAACAAATATAAATATGCATACAATAAATACTACTACTGCTAGTAATAATAATAATAACATTGTACAAAAGCAAGTTGTCATGAATAAATTGAAAAAAGCCCCCCGAGAGTGAAGAAGGCATGGAGGCAGTGGTTATTATATTTATGTGGAAAAAAATTTGTAATGTTTGAATTCTTTAATTCTTTTCATTTGTAAAGATATTTGCGTATTGCTGTACATCATGCGTGTATTAATCAGTGCATACATTTATAGCACACAAATAACACGCTCTGTGCTGAGTTTTAGACTTTCAGCTGGTCAATTGCACAGTCTATTTTAGTTTCTCAAAATAGCAACGCGCCAGCAAATGCGCCTCAGCACACCTCTTTTCTAGACCAGCACACCCATTAGTGCACAAAGTAATGCAAATGGATTTGCGATTTAAACATTGTGGCACAAAACATGAAAATTACCGTTGCGCTGGTTTGAAAATAGCAACACATCGTGCCAAACATGTCTTGCGCCTTAATGCGCGGGGTGTATGATGGCCCTATGTATGAGAAATTCTTATCTCTGGTTTATATTTGGTGACTATGCCTGTGGGTGTCAGCATTCAGCACCTTTTTGCTTATAATGTATCATTTTTCATCATCGTAATTTAAAATAACCACAGCTGAGTGGAATCCTGGAAAATAAACCACTCTGACCAATGTGAGGAGAGTTTACTCGCACATGACTTGTTTTAACTATTTTTGGTTCATTAGAAAGCCGTGTAAAAGTGAACCGCACCAAGAAGAAAAATAAATATTAATAATTACTATTTTAATCCCTGTTTCGGAACAAAACAATCGATCTACAGGTGTGAAAGCACCCTTGATCAACCTTACCAAACCCAAACTTTTGAATAGTAAAGTCTCTGTATACTTTAAATTAAATAAAAAAAAAGAACTGAAATTACATAATTTCCATACTCGCCTTTTGAGTTAGTTTTTGCAGTTGGATACACCTCATCAAAGCAAACTTTTTGGGGGAGTCAGAAACACATTTGAGCTGCACTGTTAAGAATTTCCTGTAGGATCTACAGTAACTTACTGGCAGCAGTTCGCTAGTAGCTTACTGCAAATGAATTACAGCAAAAATACTGCATTTACATTAACAGCTTTTATCTTGCTGTAATGTGTTTAGAGCATTATATCTTGTGTATATATATTTACTGTAAAATATACGGTCATTTTCACAATCCGACTTTAAAATACAACAGTACTACAGTAAAATGCAGTTCGTATTACAGTTAAATACTATGTAATTTGCAAAAATCGTTAACAGTGTACTATTGGTCCTTGACAATTACGAGATCGGTAGGTGTGTCCTGAAACTCCGCCCTCTTTGACATGCTTCATATCCACACTGTTCAGAGTCAAATATGAGCAAAACATCCAGCACAACAACACTGAGTTAGAAACATGAATACTGAGGGTCGAGTAGCAAAGCTGGTACAGATGTATCCACACCAGACAAGAACCACGTCGCACCACATCTTAAACATCTAAACCCTTCTTTATTTTTATACATTTATTTATTGAGTTTTTGTATTTTAAAGCAGTACATCACCCCTCCCCTACCACAACCATGACTAAACACTTCTATACAACTGATAGTTCTATACATTGCTCCATTCGGTGTCTGTCTACAGCAAATATAAAGCAATGGGGTGTGCCATGGTGGTGCTTCTCACTGGAGAAGACTGTTTGCTACATAGAATATCGTCACTCAGCCTTATCGAAGTTGTTTTTGCCCTCAAACAAAGAACAAAAAAGATCTTTGTTTGAAGAATACTGGGACCTGAAGTGTATGACAGACTTAAATAAAAATAATGATATTACACACTATCACTCTATCAGGTCTAGTGCATTTTATGCTCAAGGGAATAGTAGATTTAAACTAGAAGTGGTCATCTACCACTCTAAACACACACCAGGCTGACCTTTGATCAGTGGAGGTCAAACGCCACTGACCTCAGACGGCCCTCCTGAACCATTGAAAACACATATTCACACAAGTATCTTTCATTTCTTTGATTTTACCATTGCCAGAAACAAAAGTAAAATCGAACGAAAAAAAAACTGCACTTTGTGATTGCACAAATCTCTCATTTTCTACAAAGGGAATAAGACATTTAACAGTAAATTATATTCTATTGTGAGCTCCAGTGTTGTTAATTATTGCTATATAGTTCTGTTGAAATATTTTAATTCTTGCAATAGAATATCGTTGGAAAACCTACAGTAACATTGATGCAAAAAAGCATGATTTGAAAAAAATCATTATTATTTAGAATATTTAGTAAAGCATATTTATAGAAAAAGATTTTTTGAATATATTTTATTTAAAAATATAATATCTATAAATATATTTGACAACGTTGAATGAACTGTTTTTTTTATTTTACTATTTTAAATTGTCAGTTCATATTTTTTTGTCATAACATTTAAATGGTGTTATTTATCTTGAAACTGGTGTGCGTGTATATGTGTGTATATGTGTGTGTGTGTGTGTATAAATATATATATATATATATATATATATATATATATATATATATATATATATATATATATATATATACTAGGGTTGCACAATATCGGCATCAATATCGCAGTGTGCACATTCGCAAGTCTCATCGCAGGATATACAATATTGAGTCTGAACTATATATACCAGGAGCTACAGAATTGTATTTAATCACTGAATTTATAGGTAATTTATACGATTTATGCAAAAAGTAGTCTAAGGCCCAATCCCAATTCTATTATTGTACCCCTACTCCTTGGCCCTTGAAACAGTGTGAAGGGGAAGGGCTTCAAAAAGAAATGGGACAGCACGACAACACCTGCATCCGTCATCATATGTATCGCGATCTCTCGCTTCATATGAGATCAGACGATCGCGACTGCTGTAGTTATTCCAGTTGCGTTATTTTTTGGTATTTATCTTCAGGAAATCACTGTAGGCAATGATATCATGTTATCATGAGGATATAATGTGGCAATGAGATTGTAACTTTACTGTGTATTTACACTGTGGCCATATTCATCAATGTAAACACACAAAAACAACATTAACATTATAGCAGACACTGGAAAAAAGGTGATTTGCAGCCACTAGACTTTTCAGAAAGGGTATTCAAGTGTCATCGAGTGATAGAATGTTGTGAAACTGCTATTCACCTTATTCTCCGCGTACGAGTGGGCGCAGCCATTTGGATCATTTTGGCACGAGACTTCCGGTCTCATTCACTTCCATTCATTTTTAGAAGTTAAAAACAGCTCGTTTTGCTGCTTGATGTTGCAAACTGATATTTTCTTATTTTATTATTCTATTTTGTCTGTACTGTCATGCAAATACTTGTTTGTAGAGTAAGTAGTTCAACCATTTTCTGCCGTTTATTATTCATAGTCATTTCTCCCATAGGCAGCTGAATCGGAAGTTCTAAAACAATCGCAAAAACGAGCGCACTTCAGCATTGAAGAATAAGGTCAATACAGGAGTTATTATTAGGCATTAAAGATAGAGAAATTTTGTAGTTTTTATGTTTGCGTTTTTTAAAAGCATGACGGTCAAACACGAACGCGGTTATGAATATATTAAAACATGTGCTTGTTCATTGTAAAAATTCATAATAACGACAAGAAATGCTAATTTGTGCATCCCCTGACTTCCATGTGCAGCCATGCTGCTGTTGTAGATTCTGGGAAATTTTTGTACCCCTTGGTTTCGAGTGTGGTCCTGAAAAATCTTTGTTTCAAGGGCTATCTAGCCCTACCCCTTAGACCTACGCTGTCAAGATAAAGAGAATTGGGACACCCCTACCCCTTCACGTGAATGCGCAAAACAAGGGGTAGGCGTAAGGGGAAGGACTAAGGGGTAGAATTGCAATTGGGCTTAAATATCTAAATATTTCAAAGCGAAAACATTATTTTTTTACTTACTCCACTGGCAGACAATTTTACTTTTTATAAGGAAAAACTCTTAATTTTGACTTATTTCTTCTGAAGTTGAAAATAAATCAATATTTTACTTGATCTAAGAATTTGTTGAGATTTGGACTAGAGATGAGACCAAGCAAAGTAAAAAAGCTATTTTTTGCAATGTGATTATTCAATTTCTGTGCCGGAATACTGTTAAACTCCCCAGAAATAGTGTTCAAATGGTGCTATTCAAACTATCTTGTGAACCGGTATTCATATCGCAATATTTATTGCGGAAAAATAAAATATCACAATAACAGATTTTTCCAATATCGTGCAGACCTAATATTTACAGTCAACTTTTAGAGTCAAAACATTTAATCAAAGTTGTCCTAAAGTTATTGAACAACACCCATTCTTGTCTTAAAAATGTTTTTGATCACTTCAAATATTGACTACTGTATATATGTGAAAATTGCTTCCAGATCCACATATTGAAAAAAGTGGACAGGCACTAACGTAAGTTCAGTTTTCGACTCTCCAACAACAGCAGTCATCCTGAACTTGTTTTTGTGCCATTTGTGTGTCATTTTGCCTTCAGGGCCTGAACACAAGCAGACACAGATTCCTAAGTCTGCTGACCCTGACACTGCACACTGGACACAATGGAGACAGTTTTGTTTGGGGGGTTTCCCCTCATTGTCCATCCCACTGTCCCTGTCTCACTGCACTTTATCTCTCTCTTTATCAGTACATGAAGCAATGCATGATTTAATGATTCTTAGAATATCAAAATGCACCATTATTTCAACCCAAGATCAAAGTAGCCACCTGTAGAGCTAAAGAGTCCAGGCTA
Source organism: Danio aesculapii (assembly GCF_903798145.1). Taxonomy (NCBI): domain Eukaryota; kingdom Metazoa; phylum Chordata; class Actinopteri; order Cypriniformes; family Danionidae; genus Danio; species Danio aesculapii. Next base: position 6,662,154 of record NC_079449.1, on the reverse strand, counting down.
CAGCTTCATCCTGTGCTGAAATGCATATATTTTTTGTTTTGGATTTTTTTTAATGTTTTTTCAATTCTGTCCAAATGACTGAGCAACCATTTAAAATCTGTGTTGTACAATTGGGAACACCTTAGCAACCGCCCTGCAACTGCCTGGAAACCACTTAGAATAATTAATTAACTTAAAGGGCAACTATGGTAAAAAATCTACTTTTCAAGCTGTTTGGACAGACATATGTGCATGTATGGTGTATAGACTGTCATATTGGGGTGATATAAGCACACCCAGTGCTTTTTTTTTCAATTTAACAACATAAAAAATGGTGGACCAATTGGAGCGGTTTTCAAACCGACCGCATCTTTACGTAGGAGAGCGGTCCCCCCGTCCACCAATATTGATTGACAGGCGCGTCATCATATCCTCAGTTTGTTGATTCACGTCCGCCATTTTCAGCGTGAGTCGAAGCGATATCACTAAAGGAACACCCTTGCTCTATTTTCAGATGCAAGGCTCATTGGACTCAACACAAGAGCAATATTCTCCACATTATCGCTCTAATCGGAATTATTGGTTGTATCTTTAGGTAGGTTTGCAAACATGTGTACTTCTCATTGAGTCTACCTTATACTTCAGCCGTTTGCATTTCTCGCGATCCCAGAAGCTCCCTGTGATCTTAACTAGCATGCGTTTTAGAATTCTAAACATAGGTTTCTATCAGGGTACACTCAAGTTGACAGCTGGGCGCCGCGGACCGCTGCAGAAACCTATGTTTAGAATTCAAAAATGCGCGGCGCGACGATTCGGGACACTTCATGTATCTGCCGCACCACAGAGAGTGTCTGGTGTGCCGTGTCGCGGCTTCGAGCGGCGCATCCAGTGCCTCAGTCAAAGTTAATTCAGTGTGCGTGGTTATTAGTTTCTGTGTACAAGCTCGGCACTTAAAACTATCACACAGTTGGCTGTAAAACTGTACAAAGACACAAATGATTTTGTACTCTCTGCTTGGTCTGTGTCAGAGTCGTACATGTACGACTGAATGCTGATCCTCTCCTTCTCCTTCTCTGAGTCTGCCTGTCAGACTCTGTTGCAAACACGGAGCGGGTGAGCTCATGGCCCCGCCCCCTTGTTACGTTGGCGGGAAGCTGAAACTAATCTACATGTGAAGCAACACACCCATAAATCAGCGAACTGTGGACACGCCCCCAACATGACACTTTTTAACACATTATAATAAAAAATCTGAATTGTGTTTTAAACTGAACCTAAACTGGCACACTCAGAAGAGCCATAATATTAATATTAAATCATAAAAAAGAGGTAAACTATGTGCCCTTTAAAGTCCAGTGCTATATTGGGATTTCCACCTGGATTTTGCCTACCCAAATTCAAAAGCTTCCCAAATCCACATGCGAGGTGTAAATGCAAACGTTTGGTATCATTTTAAAGAAAACCCTTTGAATTTTTTAAAAACACTGTTGGAAGTGTTTAAAATGTGTTGTCTTTATTATAATAAACACCTCCAAAAAAAGAGGCGCTTTTTTTTTGGATTCTCAAATTTGAAAGTGTACCTTTTAGGTTCTGTGTGGTCTAGGTTGCTGTAATTAATTTTGGTGCTTCCTGCACATGTCAGTAATCATAGAGAAAAAAATGTCACTATCATAATCTATGCAAAAGATATTCTATTCCAACTGATGAGAGAAAGGAACCACTCATGGGGGTATTGGGTCAGTATTGACCTGTAAAATTTAAATAATGTGGAAGTAAATGACGTCACGGACCCGGTACCGGGTGCGCAGAGTTTATTAAGTCAAGTTTACTAAATAATGTTTTTCACAGCATTCTTTCAAACATGTTATGTTTATGAAAACATATCTTTCCTTATCTGCATCTCACAGTTTTTGGGTCCCAACACTGTATCAGACTATGAAACTAAAACTACACCAGCATTTTACTACCAGCTTGATACATTAAATGTGTCTCACAATGATGAAACTTTTGTTTTTTGACTTTATTGTTTTGCTGTTCCTCATTATAAAGAACATCTGGCACAATTTACATTGTATAAAGAGCTAGAAATAACGGTTATTTGACTTCACAATACGTGGAAGCTCAACAAATGAAAAAAATCAGTTACTGAAATAAAATAAAAATTTTACGATGAATGTAAACCTAAATGAAACTAACAACGGTCACTGAAAAACAAACTGAAATAAAATTATAATACGAAAAAATTATTATAGTTTAAAATACTCATTTTCAGAATTAATAAGCATTTATTCAATGGTGGAATTTAGAGTGGCCTAAAGATGGCGCTTTTACAGCTTTATTTATCTAAGAAAATGTTTCTATATAAACATAAAGCGTTTGTTCTATCTTTTCTTTCTGCCCAAAGAATAAGTCAACCAGATATGTACACCACCTGACTAAAGTCTTGTCACCTGTCCAGGTATTAGGAACAACAATTAATAACTTGACTTCTAGTTCATTTGGTATCAGAAGTGGCTTATATGAAAGTCAAAGGCCTCTAGATTACACTTATTTTACCAAAACAAAATATAATCATGTCTTGATTTTTAATGACTTAGACAACTCTGGTCTGACTTTGCTTAGACAAAAGTCTTGTCACCTAACAGAAATAATGTCCAGTATAGAATATAAAGTCATGGTGCAGTGGAAACAGAATGAATATTGTGTATGACTCCATCATGAGCTTGGAGGACTGCGTCCATACATCTCTGCAATGACTCAAATTACTTATTAATAAAGTCATCTGGAATGGCAAAGAAAGCGTTCTTGCAGGACTCCCAGAGCTCATCAAGATTCTTTGGATTCATCTTCAATGCCTCCTTCATCTTACCCCAGACATGCTCAATAATGTTCATGTCTGGTGACTGGGCTGGCCAATCCTGGAGATCCTTCTTTGCTTTCATGAACTTTGATGTGGAGGCTGAAGTATGAGAAGTAGCGCTATCCTGCTGAAGAATTTGCCCTCTCCAGTGGCTTATAATGTTACAAATGTCTTGATACCTCAGGCTGTTGATGTTGCCATCCCCTCTGCAGATCTCTCGCACGCTCCCATACTGAATGTAACCCCAAACTTGACTGATTTCTATGAGAATCTTGGGCCCATGCAGGTTCCAATAGGTCTTCTGCAGTAATTTGGATGATTGGGATGCAGTTCAACAGATGATCCATCTGAATAATCTACCTTCTGCCACTTTTCCAAATGATCAACTATAGGTCAAAGTATTATTTGTTGCTTTTACAATTCTGATTGATGACAAGACTTTTGTCAGGTATTGTATATTATAACTGCATATAAAGAGTTATTGTCTTCTGTTAACTCTGCTAAACAATAATTACTAAAACTAAACCTGAAACTAAACAAAATAAAATGTTCTCAAAAGAAAAACTTACTAAACCTAAACTCAAATGTATAGCAAATTTTAAAATAGTATTGAAATAAAACTTAATTTTAAGAATGCAAAAGTATAATATCCTTAATTGGCTTACAGTGTGCTGTAATACAGATAAAAATATTATGTAATGTTCACATTCATCCCTAATTTCAGGTATGACATTGACCCATCCAAAATGTTGAAATATTGTAAAAAAGGAAAAAGACTGCAGTGGCGCAGTAGGTAGTGCTGTCCCCTCACAGCAAGAAGGTCGCTGTTGCATGTTCTCCCCGTGTTCACGTGGGTTTTCTCCGTGTGCTCCGGTTTCCCCCACAATTCCAAAGACATGCGGCATAGGTGAATTGGGTAAGCTAAATTGGCCGTGGTGTATGTGTAAATTGGCGGTCCATTCCGCTGTGGCGACCCCAGATTAATAAAGGAACTAAGCCGAAAAGAAAATGAATGAATGAATGATAACACCATGGTCTTAATTGGCTATTGAGATAGAAATCTCCATTCAAATGAATACAGGTTTCACCTGGAAACAGTACTCCATATGTCACAACTATATAGCAGTATTAAGCCATGTGAACCACATATAATGCCATAGCAACCACTTCAAGTACCCATACAACATCAGGCCTAAATACACTTCACATTTAAATGTTGTTTTCGACTTTTCAGGCCAGGCATTGGCCATTTTGTATAGCCAAAGTTTCCTTTTTAGCTCTTCCTAGTGCTGCTTTTGTGCTTGTGTGCATGTGTTTGTGTTTGTTTGGCTTTCAGGGTAAATTACAGCCCGCTGACTGCACACTCCATGGTGCCACACAAACCACCCAGCATGCATTGGGCCAGTTGGCACTCTTTGTGCATGCTTATGTACTTGTGTGCATTCAGGCATGTTTGTGTATGTGCATATGTTTGGCAGTGAGTGCATATGTACATATTAATGGAGTGTCAGTAATTTAGAACATTTCTAAATGCCACATTGATTATTCTAGGCATATTTAAATATATTCAGTTGAAGTCACATTTATTAGCCCTCCTGTGAAATTTATTTCTTTTTCATTCATTCGTTCATTCATTCATTCATTCATTCATTCATTCATTCATTCATTCATTCATTCATTTATTCATTTTCCTTCGGCTTAGTCCCTTATTTATCAGGGGTCGCCACAGTGAACGAATCGCCAACTATTCCTGCATATGTTTTAGGCAGCGGATGCCCTTCAGCTGCAACCCAGTACTGGGAAACACCAATACACTCTCACATTTACACACACACTACGTCAAATTTAATTTACCCAATTTACCTAAAGCAGTGGTCCTTAACCTTTTATCTTTGCAGACCGGTCAACGACTGACAATTTTACTGCGGACCAGGGGGGGTGGGTGTAGCAGTGTTTTGTAGGTTGTTAGGCAACCATCAACCGTTTTCTCAGAGGATGACAAGCTGATCGAAATGTGTATATTCCATACAAACTGAAGCTGATCTGTCAATTCTTGTCATGTGATTCGCTGTACGCTCATGGAATTCATTTAACTGGGTGCGCCTCGAAGGCGCGAGCACGTCACGCCACTTGTGCACACAAGCCACGCATCTCCATTGGAAACAACGAACTTGTGCGATCTCCATCATTTGATCTTCCTGCACAGCCATGATGGATTCACCTGATTTGTTGACAAATGGGTTGCGGATCTATTCCTTGGCAATTCATGGGTCCTTCACTGGGCCTTTTCCCTTTAGCAAAGAAACTTTCCGAAGACGTTTGTTTCTTACTCATTTTGCTGCTTGTGGATTAAATTTGGACGCTCAAGTGGCCGAGATGTAAGCTAGAGCAGTGTTTCCCAACCCTGTTCCTGAAGGCACACCAACAGTACACATTTTCAACCTCTCCCTAATCAAACACACCTGAATCAACTCATCAGAAGATTAGAAGAGACTCCAAAACCTGAAGTTAATGGGTCAGAAAAGGGAGACATTCAAAATATGTACTGTTGGTGTGCCTCCAGGAACAGGGTTGGGAAACACTGAGCTAGAGAATACGGTAATTTTTCAAAATAAAAGACTTTTCAAAAATAAAACTTTCATTCAGACTCAGATCATAAATAAAACGGAAATAATTAATAATTTCTTGTGCGGTCCAGTACCAAATAATCCCGGTGGTTGAGGACCACTGACCTATAGCGCATGTGTTTGGACTGTGGGAAAACCGGAGCACTCGGAGGAAATCCGTGCCAACACGGGGAGAACATACAAACTCCACACAGAAATGCCAACTGACCCAGCCGGGACTCGAACCAGTGACCTTCTTGCTGTGAAGCGACAGTGCTAACCACTGAGCCACCGTGCCACCTTTTACTTTTTAAATATTTCCCAAATGATGTTTAACAGAGCAAGGAATTTTTTTAAACTAAAAAAAAATTGTTTAACTCTCGTTATTTTGCTCATCCTTAACTTATTTCAAACCTTTATGAGTTTCCTTTGTCAAACAAAGAAGAAAGTCTTTGTTTTTCCTAAGGATTTTGATGGTTTGTAAAATTTCAATTTTGGGTTAACTATCCCTTTAACACATGGACATTCATGTACAAGTCACTGCAGCTGATGATCAACAGTACAACTTACAAATTTGACCTCTTCCCAACAGGGAAAACCAGCAACAATGAAGAATGCTTGGTTATATAGGGTTGTGGCTTTGAAATCAAAACAATGTTGTTATAATGGAAGTCAATAAGGCAAAAACAGCCACCAACATAACGAAAGGGTAGACAAGAGTCAATATCTCGAAGATAACTTTTTAAATTTGGGTTTTTTAGAAGAATATCAAGTAGTCAGATTGTTTTAAATTTTGTGGGTAAGTAAATTTTCATTTTTGGGTGAACTGCTCCTTTAACACATGGACATTATTATTAACATTCACATAGACAATACTTTCTAACAAATATTTAACATAATGAATGTGCTGACGCCATTAAGAAATAATATCACGAAGATCATTTTTTATTTTAGTTTTTTTGGAAGAATTCAATTCACGTGGCTCAGTGGTTAGTACTGTCACCTCACAGCAAGAATGTCACTGGTTCGAGTCCCGGCTGGGTCAGTTGGCATTTCTGTGTGGAGTTCTGTATGTTCTCCCCGTCTTGATGTGGGTTTCCTCCGGGTGCTCCGGTTTCCCCCACAGTCCAAACACATGCACTATAGGTGAATTGAATGAATTAAATTGTCCGTAGTGTATGAGTGTGTATAAATGTGAGATTGTATGGGTGTTTCCCAGTACTGGGTTGCAGTTAGCAGCTCATTCCGCTGTGGCGACCTCATAGAGACTAAGCCGAAGGAATGAATGAATGAATTCAATTCAAGCAGTCAGTTTTCATCAGCTACACTCACCACACACACACGCTAACATCTTTGAGTCTTTAGGATGATATATACGGAGGAAAGAGTTCAGGAATCAGACTGCTGCCTATTCAAAAGCAGGGTGTAAATACTGAACTCCACTTGCCTGTCTGTGTTCTCCCAGGAAAAAAAGGAGGGGTTGTGGGAATTGAAGCCACGGACAACGGTCTACAGATACTACACAAAAATCTGCCGCAGGCCAAAAGAGGTAGAACAGGGGCGGAGGAGAAAAAGAGCGAGGCGTGTTGGACTCATTGACCAGATGAAAGTGAAGTTCAAATAAAGAGCCTGATTTAATCGGCTCGGGCAAACTCCTCTTTTTTTTTTGGAGATGGTGAGACAGGCAGAGCGTGACGGGACAGGCTTTTGTGGCCTGCGCGCATGACGAGAGGCTCGCCCCCATTGTGACCGCCGCTCCGGGCCATGGAGGAACAGCCGAGGAGAACACTGGTCCCTATTGAGCAAAATAAGCTTTAATAAACTCCCGTCACCATTAAGTGTGACACTGCATCCCCATCAGTATTATTTAGGGAGCTGAAGTGGTGTTAGCAGGGCATCAGTGGCAGTCAAATAACGTTCACCTTCATTAGTCACGCAGGGACAGGCTGTTAGCTCATCAAATATCATTACAGGGCTAGAAAACATCAGACGCTTCAGCTGTTGGCCAGTAGACATCGAGAGGGAAAATTGTTTAGTTTTTTCTTATAATTTGTTTGAGGTGTAGGGCAACGCAGTGGCACAGTAGGCAGTGCTGTCGCCTCACAGAAAAAAAGTTGCTGGTTCGAGCCTCGGCTGGCTCAGTTGGCGTTTTTGTGTGGAGTTTGCATGTTCTCCCTGCGTTCGTGTGGGTTTCCTCCGGGTGCTCCGGTTTCCCCCACAGTCCAAAGACATGTGGTACAGGTGAATTGGGAAGGCTAAATTGTCCGTATGAGTGTGAGTGAGTGTGTAGGGTTGTTTCCCAGAGTTGGGTTGCGGCTGTGTGAAACATGTGCTGGATAAGTTGGTGGTTCATTCCACTGTGGCGACCCCGGATTAATAAAGCGGCTAAGCCGAAAATAAAATAAATGAATGATGTTTGAGGTGTCTGTCCTTTCTTAAAGGGATATTCACCCAAAAAATACATTTTGTTTCAAACTTGTTTGGGTTGCTTTTATCTGTTGAACACAAAAGAAGATGTTTTGAAAAATGTTGCAAACTGATAGCCATTGAGCATTTCTTTACTATATATGTCAATGGTTACCGGTTTTCAGAAATATCTTCTTTCGAAACAAAACAAAGATATGGAAGCACTTTGTGTGTGTGTGTGTGCGTGCGTGCGTGCGTGTGTGCGTGCGCGTGTGTGTGTGTGTGTGTAAACCTTCACTTTAATAGTTGTCAAATTTTACTATTTACATAAGTTTTTACCTTCAGAGTATTAATAATAATAATAACTCTTATAGGTTGGAAATTAGATTAGGGTGAATAAATGACTTTTAAATTATTTATTTCCTTTTTTGTGTATTTTTTCCTCCAGAACTTTTCAGTGTTTAATGTTTAACTTGTTTCATTGCTTTAATTTCTAATCGTCACCATAATATTATATATTTGTTTCTTTTTATTTCTTTGAGGCCTCTGTCCCTTCTTAAAGGGATAGTTCACCCAAAAATGTAAATTCTGTCATCATTTATTCACCCCTGACGTGTTTGGGTTGCTTTTCTCTGTTGAACGCAAAAGAAGATCTTTTGAAAAATGTTAGAAACTAAAAGCCATTGACATCCATAGTATGTTTTTTTTACCATGAATGTCAACGGCTACCGGTTTTCAGAATGCTTCAAAATATATTCTTTTGTGTTCAACAGAGAAACAAAAAGATTTTGAAGCACTTGAGGGAGAGTAAATGGTGTGAAATATTGTTTTTTGAGTGAACTATCCCTTTAACAGCTGTCATGTTTTACTATTTATGATATAAAGTCTGATTTTTTTGTTGTGTTTTTTCCCCTTCAGCATATCAAAATTTATCCTATAGGTTTGAAATGACATTGGGATTGGTAATTGTTTTTACTAGTTTTACAGATTTGACATTTACTGTACTCTATATATTGCCATTTTTCTTGTATTTTCCTCCAGAACTCAGACTAAGAAACTTATTCTGACCATATTTGCTTTTTTAAACAGATTTTCAGTGTTTATTGTTGAACTTGTTTGATGGTTTTTATGTCTCCTAATAATCATAAAATATATTTATTAAGTTATCTTTCTGTCGTTTCTTAAATCTTTAATAATTCTATCATCCTTAATGAGGGTGTACTCGAAATATTGCAAGTGAATACACCATTTCTGTTACGTTCTGCTATTTATACACACCACCGTTTATAGACCTAAATAGACATATCTATTGTTATTTATATTTGCAATTTAAATCTACATGTTAATAAATGATGTTACAAAATGAGGAAATAAACTGAATTGTGCAAATTATGAGTTGATCAAAAAAAATAAAATAAAATAAACTTCCTACATTTAGTCCCTACAAATTCTTTGTGCAAGCAATGTATCCTGGAATGCCTTTGGTTTGAACGCAGTTGAAAGACTTCACTTGTTGGACACTTGTTGCCTCCTTCACTTAACTATACATGTTAAAAAAAAGAAATGTTTTGCATTGAAATCCCTAAGCAAATATAGTCAATATTATAGCATTTTCAAGCACATTCTATAAAAGCTTGTTAACTGGTAGTATAATTTATTTTGTGCACTAGCCAATGAGAATGAAGTGCATTTTTTAAGTCCCATGTTAAAGGGATAGTTCACGCAAAATTGTTAAGTTCCTCACCATTTCTTCACACTCGAGTGGTTCTAAACTTTAATGAATTTCTTTCTTCGCAAAACAAGATATTCTGAAGAATGTTGTAAAAAAAACATCCATAGTATGAACGAAAATGGAAGTCAATGGCTGTTTTTTCCAGTATTCTTCAGTATATACTCCTTAGCGTTCAAGAAAGAAACTCAAACAGGTTGCTCTGTAAAATAATAGCCGTAAATTAGCAGTTTTCCATATATATTTTATTTTTCCTGGTTTATTTAGGCTTTTGAATTGCATTATGAGACCTTGATCTTTCTTCCAACATCTTTAAACCTTGAAAAGTTCAAAACAGTGACTTTTATTAACATTTTTAATAGTTTAAGGTGATATATTGTCTGTGTTGGTGTTGTATATTGCGGTGCAAAAACCTTGTAATAAACTGCCAGTACATTTTCTGTTATTTGACAGACTAATTTATATATATATATATATATATATATATATATATATATATATATATATATATATATAGATATAGATATAGATATATATATATATATATATATATATATATATATATATATATAGATATCTATATATATATATATATATATATATATATATATATATATATATATATATAAATATATATATATATATAATTATTTACACATTATATTATTTCAAACTACTAAAATGGCAATAAAAGTCACTTTATTAAACTGCAGAGTTGAATTTTCAACATCAAAAGTCGACAGAGCAGAGATTAACATCCTATAATGCAATTCGCAACCGTAAATATACCGAAAACACTGAATCATAAAATACAGAAACTGTTAATTAACACACCTGTATATGTTAACAGTGTGGAGGATGAGTAAATGAGGCAGAATTAAAAATGTTGCGTGAACTATCCCTTTAAGACATTTAACTTATTAAATACAAACTATTCTAATTCAGTTTCCTCATGTTTAGAGGCTCATCTTCAACATCTCCACTCACATTCTGCAACAGTTCTGTCTAAAAGCTGTTGATATTGAAGTATAGAGTTTGTTAATGATCATCCACTCACATCTGTCCGCTAGAATCCCCTCGATGCTGTGTGCTCCCCGGCGGGCGTTTTCTTCCTGCTCGCATTTCTCAATGTCTTCTTCATCATCCTCTTCCTCCTCCTCGTCAGCTCGAGCGCCAGATCTGCCTCTCATGATGCGGCTTATTGAACTCACTGAGTTGAAGAGTTGAGTGTGTGAGTAATTGCTCTTAATAGGGGTTCTTCATACATTTCAACAACATTTTTCAAATATTTTGATAGCAACAATTATAGTCACGTGTTGTGGTTCCTGTATTGAACACTGCAGCCATTAATGCAAATTGGAGAGATAATTCACCAAAACATGAAAAGTCTGTCATAATTTATTCTCCCTTTACTTGTTCCAAACCCGATTGACTGATTATATCATAAACAGTAAAATATGACAGCTTTTAAAGGGATAGTTCACTCAAAAAGTTACCATTTACTCTCCTCAAGTGGTTCCAAATCTTTATGAGTTTCTTCAGCCTGATCTCATGAGAAAACGTAAGTATTTTACGTTTTGACAGTTTAGTGGCTAATTCGTACGAATTCGTATGAGTTCAGTTGTACGAAATGGTACGATTTTAAAAAGGAGGCGTGGCACCTAACCCCGCCCCTAAACCCAACCGTCATTGGAGGATGAGCAAATCGTACTAAATTGTACGAATTAGATCTTACGAATTCATACGAATTAGCCACTAAAAAAAAGTTACGAATTGCCATGAGATTGTGTTGGTTTCTTTCTTCTGTTAAACACGAAACTTGTTTAAAAAATGTTGGAAACCAGTACCCATTGACTTCCACAGTATTTGTTTCTCCTTCTATAGATGTCAGTGGTTACTGGTTTTCAGCTTTCTTCAAAATATCTTCTTTTGCGTTCAGGAGAAGAAAGAAACTCATAAAGGTTTGGATCCACTTGAGTGTGAGCAATTTTGAGTAATTTTTCTTTTTTGGGTGAACTACCCCTTCAAGTGGAATTATAGTCAAGAAAATACATCACTCTGCCCACACTCAAAAATTATATTTGGTGTTGGTTCAAACTCTTCAAACACAATTCTTGAGGTATTTGGGGACAACTTAATTATTTTATGTTCAATCCATAAATTTCTAAAAACGAATAAGTTCACTCGTTTCCTTCATTCTCAATTTTTTTTACAGTACATGTAACAAATTATAAGTTTTCCATGTGTAAATTGACTAAATGTTTATTTATTATAGGTTACATACTGTACATGTTACAAAAAATATTACAAACACATGACAAACATTTAGTGTTTTGTGATGTCTTAAGAGGCTAAATATGAGCACTCATAAAATTATGTTTGCTGTTTGTTCAAACTACTTATTTAAAAAGAGCTGAAACAACTCAATTGTTGAGTTTTATTTTGGGACAACTTAATTGTTTATGTTCAATCCACTTAAATTTGTCAAAACTAACAAGTTCACTTCCTTCCTTTATGTTGTCCTAACACAAATCGATTGTGAGGAACCCTGCATTTTTTATGGTGGATGTAACAAATAATACGTTTTCTAGTGTACATTGACAAAATATGTTTATTTATTTTAGGTTACATACATGTTACAAGAAAATATTACAAACACATGACAAACATTTAGTGTTTTGTGATGTCTTAAGAGGCTAAATATGAGCCCTCATAAAATTATGTTTGCTGTTTGTTCAAACTACTTATTTAAAATGAGCTGAAACAACTCAATTATTGAGTTTTATTTTGGGACAACTTAACTGTTTATGTTCAATCCACTTAAATTTGTCAAAACTACTAAGTTTACTTCATTCCTTCATGTCGTCCCAACACAAATCAACCCAGCATTTTTGACAGTGCATATATAACAAATTATAAGTTTTCCATAGTGTAAATTGACTAAATATGTTTGTTATTTATTATAGATTACAAGAAAATCTATAATAAGAATTTAAAAAGATGTTACATGAAAATATTACTAACACATAACAAACATTAGTGTTATTGATGTCTTAAGAGACTAAATTTTTGCTGTTTGTTCAAACTACTTATTTAAAATGAGCTGAAACAACACAATTGTCGATGTACTTTTAGTTAGTTAGTTAGTTAGTTAGTTAGTTAGTTAGTATTGTACATCATCTTATACCTGTGGGTACGTTGTTCCGGTCACAGATTCCCTCTTTGAGCAATTTATCCCGAATTTCCCAACTGAATATTCCAGCATTTTCCCGTTTATATTCCTCAACGCGCTTCTCCACATCCGGAGATGTCGTCTGTCAAAAATAATGTAAAAAAGTGGCTGATTCAACTCATATATACTTATTTAAATTCAGTCAACATGGTCGGCGCTTTCTGCTTTGAATTTGCGCACTAGTTTCTTGGTAAATCCGCGCATCCGCGTCCGCCGGCCTCACCTTGGATTTAGTCCCGCCGATAGCTCCAGGCCGGATGGATCCAGTCTCCTGATACCGGCACAAGATTTTGGAGACGCAGCCGTGAGAGACTCTGAGCTGGCGGGATATCACGCAGGGCCTGATCCCGTGATGGGCCATCTCTACTATCTTATGCCGAATGTGGTTGGGCAGAGGCCGGCCGTTGATGAAAACTCCCCCGAGCTGGTTGACTCGACCCTGACCCATCGGAGTTGACACTGCGTCGAAACAAATCCAGATGATGTGACGGTGGGGAAATAATCAAAGGAGAAGTTACAGAAACATGGAAGAAATAAGAGAATTCGTGCAAGCAGCAGAGGCATTTGAAGTATGCTTTTAATGAAGAGATAAGTCTTCAGGCCCCATATGAATTTATTTCCCTATATGTAGCGCTAAAATAATATAAAAATAAAACAATTAATAGACAAAATCGTCAAAGTTTAAATCTCCTATATTCATATTGAAATGTAATCAGTTCGCTATGGAAATTAGAATATAAATAAATAACCTAGAACTGAGTATAAATGCATGGAAACCAAATGCATCTTTGAAGTGTGCTTTTAATGAAGAGTTAAAAATTATTTTACTCTTTAGGCTCCCTATGAAGTTATTTCCCTATATAATGTAGCGCTAAAAGAATATAAAAATAAAACTGTTAACAAAAAAATTGAAATGTGATCAATCAGCTATGAAAATTAAAATATAGCCTAGGACTGACTAGAAATGTATGGAAACCAACCTTTTGTTATTGAAGATGCATCTAAGAAGTGAGGAGGTAAGAATTATGTTATTCTTTAGGCTCCCTATGAAGTTATTTCCCTATATGTAGCGCTAAAAATTATAAAAACAAAACAATTAACAGAAAAACGTCAATTTGCTTTAAATGGAAGTGGTTTCACATGCAGTTATAATCTACTTTTAAATGTAATCAGACACCTTTGGGAATTAAAATAAATAGAACTGAGTAGAATTATTGGGAAGGAGAGTTAAATGCATGGAAAGGGGTGAGACGATTCTTTTAGCCTTTGTAGGCGCCATGTGAATTTATTTCCTTAATATCTCGCGCTAAAAACAATCAAAATTTATAAAACAACAAAATGAAAACCTACATGTTATCTTTGCTTTAAATGAAAGTGTTTGTAAATTTAGAATCTCCAATACTTATTCATATTTGAATTTAATCAACCAACTTCGGAAGTTAGCATATGAATAACTGAGGAAAATTGATGTGAATTATTGGGAAGGAGAGTTAAATTAAACCAGCCTGTTGTTGTTGATAAATTAAAATTTTATTTATTTATTTATTTATTTATTTATTTATTTATTTATTTATTTTTATCTTAGCAAACTATAAAAACAAAACGTATAGAAAAAATAATATAACTGTTAAAAAGTGAAACCTAAGAAAAGTTTGCATTTGGCCTAAATTGGCATTAATTACGATAAATAAAAATACTTTTAAAATGATCAAATATCAGTTACGTTTCTAAAATAAATGATTTAGACTTGGTCTAAAATTGCTACTAATAAATACAACGACGTTACTATGCTTTTAAAAAAATAGCATAGCCTACCCTCCATGGGGAATCCACTGCGGGGATAGTTTGGAGAGAGTGATGGGCGCATCATCCTGGGAATGGTCCCTGGGAAAGCGCTCATAGCTCCAGGAAAGCGTTGACCAAAATTTTAGGACTTAAAATGCATGTAAATATTCCACGATCAATAAAACACACACAAATAATTAATTTCCGATGGTCTTGTAACAAGGAAATGAAATGTAGTCGAGGATGAAAAGTTAGTGATCAGATGTAGAGGCTCCCCTTTTGTGGTTCCTGTTAGTTGTTCTCATTATGCGAGGAGAATTATAATCGCCGCGTTTCTGTTATTAAAAGGCGTTTAGGTTGAACTCGAGTTCTCAAACTACTGAGACATTTATGAGTTTGCGGAGCCCTCCTTGTCTATTATTCCAACAGCGCTTCTGATTGGCCCACAGCATCCCGTTAGCGAGAGCTGATTGGTCGAAGAAGTATACTTTTGCTTCCAGAGGGCTCCAGTGTGGGATATTATTTGGTCACTTTATGTCAATAGATTATAGATAGGCTACATTGTACTTAATATGTATGTAAATATCAGGCTACTCTGCTGATCTTTAAATAAATGCTATATAAATATAGAACAAAAACTACATGTGTGTGACATTTAAAATAAGTTTTAGTGATAAAACATCCCCCTCACTCCCCCCAAAAATAATGATAATTAAGCCATTTTATTTAAATTAACTACTAAATGAGATGACTGACTTTGTGGTTTAACTCTCTCAGTTTAGACTGATTCAAACACACACACACACACACACACACACACACACACACACACACACACACACACACACACACACACACAGTGACTTCAATGACATGTGGCCCTTTTGTTGGACTAAAAAAGAAACTTCAAATGTTTTCTTTCTGCCTGCGCGCGCGGACAATGGCGCGCACGCGGGAGGGAAACACGCGGGGAAACGGGGGTCCTTTCACGTGCAAAACACGATTATTCTCTCTTACTTAAAAAGTTAAATCGACGCCAAAGAGGTCGGACCCTGGAGACTGCGACCTAACTATTTAATGGGTATGAGAAGTTAACAGTGTGCGTGTTTATAAATTAGTTTAGCAAATGCATTCATTTCAGGAGTATTCATGGTGCACTTTTTGTTCTGTCAGATTAATGTGTGTTCATTTAATGCATTTTAAATCTGTTGCAAGTCATTTCTTAATTTTACCGAAACTATAAATCTCTTTATATAATCATAATTTACAATAAGGTTTCATTAGTTAATGATAGTTTACTGACATGAACAGTTGATGAACTATCAACTATCAAATGATGAACAAATGATGAACTAATACTTAATACTTGAACTATCAAATGATGAACAAATGTTGAACAATACTTAATCCTTGAACTACCAAATGATGAACTAATAATGAACAATACTTAATCCTAGAACTGTCAAATGATGAACTAATAATGAACAATACTTAATCCTAGAACTATCAAATGATGAACTAATAATGAACAATACTTAATCCTAGAACTGTCAAATGATGAACTAATAATGAACAATACTTAATCCTAGAACTATCAAATGATGAACTAATAATGAACAATACTTAATCCTAGAACTATCAAATGATGAACTAATAATGAACAATACTTAATCCTAGAACTGTCAAATGATGAACTAATAATGAACAATACTTAATCCTTGAACTACCAAATGATGAACTAATAATGAACAATACTTAATCCTAGAACTGTCAAATGATGAACTAATAATGAACAATACTTAATCCTAGAACTATCAAATGATGAACTAATAATGAACAATACTTAATCCTAGAACTGTCAAATGATGAACTAATAATGAACAATACTTAATCCTAGAACTATCAAATGATGAACTAATAATGAACAATACTTAATCCTAGAACTATCAAATGATGAACTAATAATGAACAATACTTAATCCTAGAACTGTCAAATGATGAACTAATAATGAACAATACTTAATCCTAGAACTATCAAATGATGAACTAATAATGAACAATACTTGCATATCAATTATTAATAGTTTAACATTTACTTATGCATCTTAAAATACAAATTGATGTTAAGTTAACATCCTGAACTAACAATGAACATGTTTATTTCCATTTAACTAACCTTAAGAAAGATGAATAAATACTGTAATAGATGTATTGTTCATTGTTTATGTTATTATGTTAGTAACCTATACATTATTCAATTCAATTCTTGCTTTATTGGCATTACAAATGTATTGCCAAAGCATTTCTAAAGCTTATACATTAAAAAGAACATACATATATATTTAAAACACATAGTAAACACAGTAAAGAGTAGTAGAAGTAAAAAAAAAATAGCATTAATAATAATAACAATAAATCAGAATAAACTAGATTTAACAATCATGGATAAAACAGTAATAATAAATAATAATAATCAGTATATTTACAATGATTCATTTATATTAAGATGTGTGTGTGTGTATACATTAACTATACATATACGTATACCTATACATAACTATACCTATACATTAACTAATACAATTCAATTCAATAGTTGCTTTAATGGCATGACAAATGTTACAAATGTAATTCCAAAGCATTTATAAAGTTTGCATTAAAAAAAGAAGATACATATATAATAAAAAACAAAGTAAACACTTTAAATAGTAGGCAACGCAGTGGCGCAGTAGGTAGTGCTGTCGCCTCACAGCAAGAAGGTCGCTGGTTCGAGCCTCAGCTGGGTCAGTTGGCGTTTCTGTGTGGAGTTTGCATGTTCTCCCTGCGTTCGTAGGTTTCCTCTGGGTGCTCCTGTTTCCCCCACAGTCCAAAGACATGCGGTACAGGTGAATTGGGTAGGCTAAATTGTCCGTAGTGTATGTATGTGTGCGAATGAGTGTGTATGGGTTGCGGCTGGAGGGGCATCCTCTGCATAAAACATATGTGGCGACCCCAGATTAATAAAGTGACTAAGCCAAAAAGAAAATGAATGAATGTAAATAGTAGTAGTTAATAATAATTAAATAAAAATAATAATAAATCAGAATAAACTACATTTAACAATCAACATTCATGGACAAAAAACAATAATAGTAAATAATAATCAGTATATTTACAGTGATTCATTTATAATAATCTACACTCCAAAAAAATATTTTTTGCTTGTTCAAATGAGCTGAAACAACACAATTCTTGAGATTTCATTGGGACAACTTAATTTTTGTGTTCAATTTCCATAAATTTATTAAAAGTGTTAAGTTAACCTAATCGATTTGTGTTGGGACAACATGAATGAATTGTGTGGAACCCTACATTTATTACAGTGTAGGTGTGTGTGTGTGTGTGTTTATACATTAACTATACATATACCTATACATAACTATACCTACACTGTAAAAATTATATGAACAATTAGTCATGGCAGCATATGTTTTTAGTTTGTACATATTAAACTAAGTTAATCATGTTCTAACTTAATTTTATAAGTTACGCAAGCTGTTTTAAGTCAGTTTAACATAATACAAGTTCAATGGACTCATATAGGGTTAATTTGATTCAGCTTAAAAATTTAAGGCAACCAGGATGTTTCACTGTGTACATTAACTAATTCACTGACTAATATAGAATTCACAGAACGGCGCAATTTTTTAACATCCTAAAATTCTAAAGATTTCAAAATAGACCCAAATGGATTCAAAGTGAAACAAAACAATACACTTATTACAGTTTCATTTAGGTTCTTGTATTTAATTAGCCTAATTAAAAATAGGATTGATCATTTTGGAGGTGTAACATTAACCCTTTAACTTCTCCACCAAGAAAAAAAAATATGTATGGATTGCATTTCTTAACTCCTAATGTTGCTAATTAACACACTCAATTGTTGTTTTTTTTTTCAACACATCCCATAAGTTCTGACATATCAACCAAATAGTTAATATGTCAGTTCATGGTAAAAGTACCAGAATTAATACTATGAAAATCTGAAAAATAAGAAGCGTCGTAAGCCCAATTTATTTAAAAAAAATAACCAAAATAAAACATTTTTGAATACTTAATCATCTTCATTTTTTGAAGTATGCCATAAAATATTTCAGATTCTTATTTAACATGTTTTCTACAATTTTACAATAAAACCAAAATCAAGTGTAGTAGTGCAACAGGATTATGTTTGTAAACCAACAATGCTGTGTGTGTAAACCATTATTTAAAACAATTTAAATATGGTCAACCATTTGGTAGAGCAGACAGTTAAAATGATTTGAAATTGGGTAAGATTGGCTCTATTTGAAATAATTTTCGCCTTAATAGACTAAAACACATTGGGTTATAGGATCTATTCAGAATTCAACTTCAAAAGCAGAACGTGATTGGTTGGAAATGAGCCAGCGGTTTGATACACGGTCCTTTTGAAACACCGGATCCGCGTGTCGAATCCATTTTCGCGGAACAGACCTCGAGCTGAGCCGCGCTCTGATGAGAACTTAATTGGTTATATTGTCAGAGGTCAAATGTCGATATTTCTGTAAGCAAATTGTGTCAAAATGATTTGAAGCGGTTTGATAATATACGAAAGTTATTTAAAAGTATCAAATGGAAGCCATATAAAGGGTTTATATATCGGATCACTCATGCACGCAAACATACATGATATAAAGACTGCCATTATAATCACGCCAGGTTTATTAAGGAACACACACACACATATAAAGTATAAACCTGTAGAGGAATGTAACTTCACCGCAAAACCAGCATTGAGTGAACTTCTTGAACAGTGCATATGTTGTTGATGTCATTTGTCTTGTGATCTGTCTTGTCCAGCCTGAGGAAGGTCACCACCCCTTTAACCTCAATTAGATGGGGTTTACTCTGAGAAAACGTAAATCCTCCCCAAAGACAACTTCAGAATCGAATCATCTGTCCTGCATTTGCCGCCACGAGCATCCAGGAGCTCCAGGCTAGAGAAAACACAGCATGGAGAGCAAACCATCGAGACACCCAACTGAGACTCTTAGCAGGTACTGAAGACATTTATCAAGCTTTTTTCAGACTTTGGATGGTAAAAGGTCAGCATTACTGTATTAGCCTACTTAACTTTGGCTGTCTAAGATGGTTGTCAAATTTGCATTCATACAGACGAAGTTTGACTTCTTTATTAAATGCTTTGTCAGAATTTTATGTCACCATCATTTTCTTTCCTAACTCTATTCTATAGCAGCGACTTGCCCTATATGCACATACAAGGTGCTTAGGACCCTGCAAATTACAGAAGGCCCAGCATTAATTCATTCATTCATTTTCTTAGTCCCTGTATTAATCTGGGGTCGCCACAGCGGAATGAACCGCCAACTTATCCAGCATATGTTGCCCTTCCAGCTGCAAGCCAGTACTAGGAAACACCACTACGGACAATTTAGCTTACCCAGTTCACCTATAGCACATGTCTTTGGACTTGGGGAAACCGGAGCACCCGGAGGAAACCCATGCCAACATGCAAACTCCACACAGAAATGCCAACTGACCCAGCTGAGGCTCGAACCAGCAACCGTCTTGCTGTGATGCGACAGTGCTACCCACTACGAATTGATAGTTAAGTCAATGGGTTTATTCTTTCATTTTCCTTTGGCTTAGTCTCTATTTCAGAGGGCGCCACAGTGGAATGAACCGCCAACTATTCCAGCATATGTTTTATACAGCGGAAGGCTTTTCAGCCACAGCCTAGTACTGGGAAACACCCATGCACTCTCTCATTCACACACACACTCATACACTACAGCCAATTCACCTATGGGCTGTGGGGGAAACCAGAGCACGCAGTGGAAACCCACGCCAACATGGGGAGAACGTGCAAACTTCACACAGGAATGACAAACTGGCCCAGCTCATTTTAAATAAGTAGTTTGAACAAGTGGCAAAAATCTTTTTTTGAGTGTAAAACAATATATGGTTGTTGTAGTTAAATCTATAAATTAACCATGGTTTTGCTACAGTGACCATAGTATAACCATGGTATAACTGTTTATCCAACCAATTGCCTTAAGAAAACATGTTAAAAATTCATGTTGATCCAACACAAATCGGTTAAGTTAACTTAAATTTAAGTGGATTAAACATAAAGGGCCCTATCATACACCCGGCGCAAGGCGCGACGCTATAGTTGTTTGCTAGTTTCAGCTTGGCGCAAGAGTCGTTTTGCAGCACGCTGTTTAAATAACGAATGCATTTGTGCTCATATGTGCACCCATAGACGTTCTGGTCTAAAAAAGGAGGCGTGTTAAAGCGCATTGCTGGCGCGTTGCTGATTTGAGAAACTATAACAGACTGTTCAATAGACCAGAACAAAGCCGGTCTAAAGTCCAGTGCAGAGCGCTTTAGTTATGCGCCTCGCTTTCACATTGCTTAATACAGACAGGATGTAGAGCAATACGCAAATATCTTAACATATGAAAAAGAATTAAAATATTAAGGATATATATAGGATATAATAAGGATATATATATAGGACATAAATATAAAGGATTAAAATATTACAAAACACATTATTTTCTAGCCTACATAAATATAAAAACCATACTTCCATGCCTTCTTCATCTGGGGGGGGGGAGGTCAGGGGGGTTAGGTTTTAGACCATATGGGGCACAGCATGTGTATTTGGATAAAACTCAGGTTTTTTGAACACACTTCGTTATTATTGTTCATTTATTCGTTTGCTTGAAATTAGAACTGAATTTAGAAATAGTTTTGAAACAAATCTTTGCGCTTCACAAACGAAATTAATTATTTATAGGCTAATGGACGTCTGTGAGTACAACACATTTCCTTATCCACGAGAGTGAAAGCGAAAGTAAATAATGAGGAGGCTCATCTCTCATTCTCACGCTAGATGCTCTGTTTAACTGTTTTATTACTAGTGAAACGCTCAGTTTTTCCACTTACAAAGTCCGTCATGTAAATAGCAAATGCGCCATGGCACGATGCAACTGACTCTTAATGGGAATGGGAGATGAGACTCTGATTGGTTTATTCTCAAAACACACCTATAACTCATTAAGAAAATAAGCTCAACCCTTTTAGACCATGTGCCACGGTGCGAAGTGGATTTTTCCATCCTTTTTGTGCCCTGCGCTTTGCACTTTGCGCATGAATCATCAAAATAGAGCAAAATCGTGTTCATAAGAACACTAAATATGGTTATTGTAGTTAACAGTGTTTATCCAACCAATCTGCCTAAAAAAACATGGTTTCTACACGTTTACCATAATAAAAGCATGCTTTATTTTTCACTGTAAAAATGTAGAGTTCCACACAATTCAATCATGTTGTCTCAACAAATCGATTAAGTTCACCTAAATTTAAGTGGATTAAACATAAAACATTTAAGTTGTCCCAAATAAATCTCAAGAATTGTGTTGTTTCAGCTCATTTTAAATAAGTAGTTTGAACAAGTGCCAAAAATCATTTTTGAGTGTTCATAAACAACACAAAACATGGCTCATGTAGTTAAATCTACAAATTAACCATGATTTTGCTACAATGACGACAGTATAACCATGGGATTTGTAGTAAAACAGTGTTTTACAACCAACCTACAACCAATCTGTCTAAAAAAATCGTGGTTTCTACACTATTACCATAATAAAAGCATGCTTTATTTTTCATTGTAAAAATGCAGAGTTCCATACAATTCTATCATGTTGTCCCAACAAATCGATTAAGTTCACCTAAATTTAAGTGGATTAAACATAAAACATTTAAGTTGTCCCAAATAAATCTCAAGAATTGTGTTGTTTCAGCTCATTTTAAATAAGTAGTTTAAACAAGTGCCAAAAATCATTTTGAGTGTTCATAAACAACACAAAACATGGTTATTGTAGTGAAATATATATATATATATATATATATTAACCATGGTTTTGCTACAATTTCCATAGTATAACCATAGTATTTGAGGTAAGACAGTGTTTATCCAACCAATCTACCTAAAACAATGGTTTCTACACAATTACCATAATTAAAGCATGCTTTATTTTTCACTGTAAAAATGTAGAGTTCCATACAATTCAATCATGTTGTCCCAACAAATCGATTAAGTTCACCTAAATTTAAGTGGATTAAACATAAAACATTTAAGTTGTCCCAAATAAATCTTAAGAATTGTGTTGTTTCAGCTCATTTTAAATAAGTAGTTTGAACAAGTGGCCAAAATCATTTTTGAGTGTTCATAAACAACACAAAACATGGCTCATGTAGTTAAATCTACAAATTAACCATGATTTTGCTACAATGACGACAGTATAACCATGGGATTTGTAGTAAAACAGTGTTTTACAACCAACCTACAACCAATCTGTCTAAAAAAATCGTGGTTTCTACACTATTACCATAATAAAAGCATGCTTTATTTTTCATTGTAAAAATGCAGAGTTCCATACAATTCTATCATGTTGTCCCAACAAATCGATTAAGTTCACCTAAATTTAAGTGGATTAAACATAAAACATTTAAGTTGTCCCAAATAAATCTCAAGAATTGTGTTGTTTCAGCTCATTTTAAATAAGTAGTTTAAACAAGTGCCAAAAATCATTTTTGAGTGTTCATAAACAACACAAAACATGGTTATTGTAGTGAAATATATATATATATATATATATATTAACCATGGTTTTGCTACAATTTCCATAGTATAACCATAGTATTTGAGGTAAGACAGTGTTTATCCAACCAATCTACCTAAAACAATGGTTTCTACACAATTACCATAATTAAAGCATGCTTTATTTTTCACTGTAAAAATGTAGAGTTCCATACAATTCAATCATGTTGTCCCAACAAATCGATTAAGTTCACCTAAATTTAAGTGGATTAAACATAAAACATTTAAGTTGTCCCAAATAAATCTTAAGAATTGTGTTGTTTCAGCTCATTTTAAATAAGTAGTTTGAACAAGTGGCCAAAATCATTTTTGAGTGTTCATAAACAACACAAAACATGGCTCATGTAGTTAAATCTACAAATTAACCATGATTTTGCTACAATGACGACAGTATAACCATGGGATTTGTAGTCAAACAGTGTTTTACAACCAACCTACAACCAATCTGTCTAAAAAAATCGTGGTTTCTACACTATTACCATAATAAAAGCATGCTTTATTTTTCATTGTAAAAATGTAGAGTTCCATACAATTCTATCATGTTGTCCCAACAAATCGATTAAGTTCACCTTAATTTAAGTTGATTAAACATAAAACATTTAAGTTGTCCCAAAAAATCTCAAGAATTGTGTTGTTTCAGATCATTTTAAAATAAGTAGTTTGAACAAGTAGCCAAAATCATTTTTGAGTGTTCATAAACAACACAAAACATGGTTATTGTAGTGAAATATATATATATATTAACCATGGTTTTGCTACAATCTCCACAGTATAACCATAGTATTTGAGGTAAGACAGTGTTTATCCAACCAATCTACCTAAAACAATGGTTTCTACACTATTACCATAATAAAAGCATGCTTTATTTTCATACATTGTAAAAAAATGTTCCGCACAATTCATTCATGTTGATCCAACACAAATCGATTAAGTTAACTTAACAAATTTAAGTAGATTAAACATAAAACATTTAAGTTGTCCCAAAAAATCTCAAGAATTGTGTTGTTTCCGCTCATTTCAAATAAGTAGTTTGAACCAGTGGCCAAAAAAATTATTTTTGAGTGTTCAACACAAAACATGGCTCATGTAGTTAAATCTACAAATTAACCATGATTTTGCTACAATGACGACAGTATAACCATGGGATTTGTAGTAAAACAGTGTTTTACAACCAACCTACAACCAATCTGTCTAAAAAAATCATGGTTTCAACACTATTACCATAATAAAAGCATACTTTACTTTCATAAGGACTTCCATAATTATGGTATAAACAAAAGCAGTCATTTCATATTCCATACAAATGACACAACAGCAAGTCTTTTCTTCATTGTCATCATTTATTAGCCCACTGAGAGGTGCGTTTTTGTATGTAAACAAAAGAAGTTCAATGTGCAAATACAATTCAAACAGGTTTCACAACAGTTATTGAGGCATAATAGTTAAAACAACACATTTGCTAATCTCTAATAAACATATTACAGAGTATATAAGGGCTGTGTACAAAGCCCTAGACCCTACGCAGTGTTACTAAGAGGGCAGGAGTGCATTAGGGAAGTATAATCATCCCAGGCAGTAACATTGGGTTCGGGTTATAGTGCTGTGTAGATGAAACAGACGTGCGTGATCAAAATATATGTGCACATCAGGCCTCACGGTCCACACAGTCACAGCGATAGCGGTTTGATGACATCCAGGGGAAGTCACACTAAATATTATGGAAATACTTCACACATTTTGATCGTCATCCTTCAGTCTTTACAGATTGGTTGTTATTTGACCGAGTTACCACTTCAGGCTCACATAAAGCATTTGGATCACGATAAAGGACAACAGCGTCTACTTTTCTGATCCTCATCCCTGTTGAAAAGACCAACATGTATTGAGTTTTGAAAGCTGGTTTTGGACGCTGGTATGCTGTTTTAGGTCTTTTGAAGGGGTATTTCACCCCAAATATTCTGCTATCATTTAATCAATGTTTAATCAAATTGTTACAAACATGTTTGAGTTTCTTTCTTCTGTTAAGCATGGGCGTAAATCCATTTATGGGGGACGTATGAAATAATTATTTTAACATTTTTTACTATCTATTGTGGAAAATAAATGTATGTATACCTACAATAAGTGTGTAAGAAACAGCTGAGTTCCCCCTCTCCTTTCTCACAATGGTTTGGCCCACTGCCTGCTTTCCCAGTTCATCTCACCTACTCCAGTCAGGTGTGGCTGCGGCTCAGTTAACGTTGATCTCCAGTAAGGAGGGCATTTTATTTACTTGAACTAAAGCGATTCTCTTTAATGTAGCTGATGCAGACTCACTCAATAATTATTTGTGGTAAAAACTGATGTAATTTTGCATGAATTTGCTATATTAGCCATTAAAATATTACTTACAGGGTATCCACGGGGGCTTAAAAAGTCCTAAATGTCTAAAATCTCAAAAGCTAAATTTTAGGCCTTAAAAAGTCTTAAATGTACTGAAATATTGTGTTGAAGGTCTTACATCTTTTTTTTTAACAGGTCTTAATTTTCCTTTGTTCATGTATAGCTACCCAATCTGGCCATTAACACACATACAATCACCAACAATCCTAATTTCAATAAGACTTTCTATGTTTTATTGAAAAAATACCATTTATTTACTGCTGAGGATACTGACCTGACCGATATTTTCATTAATAAACTATTATTATTGTAGGCTGAAGTAATTGGCAGCTATGTTTTGTATACCTGGTAAGGGTTATAGGGTTTGTTATTGGATATATTTGAAAATGAATAAAAAATATTCAAACAAAATTATTATTAAATGTATTACATTTTTATAATTTTTTTAAAAGGGTTAGTGAAAAACTTTTCTTACTGGGATATAAAAAAAATACTTAACATTTAGCCCTGTATAAGTCTAAAATGTCATTCATAATGGTCTTAAAATGTCTTAAATTTAACTTGGAGAAACCCTGTACTTAGTTAACGTTAGCTTGCACTGCAACTAAAACGCCAAAGAGGTTTCCCATGCATTGTTTTATTTGTGACAACATTAACATTAACAGTCACAATTAGCATATTGGTTAGCTGTGCATTTACTAAATAAGTACTGCATTATGTGTCACCTTCAAAAATTGCTGATGAGAAATTATATATTTATTGTCCCCCTCTACTGTTAAATGAACTTTACGCCCATGCTGTTGAGCTCAATGATACCGAAGAATGCTGGAATAATATCAGCCACTGACCATTGACTTCCATTATATTTTGTATTCCTACTATTGATGTCAATGGATGCTTTTTATCCGACATTCTTCAGAAGAAATAAATAAAACATCAGTTTAAAACCACTATAAAATTTTCATTTTTGGACGAACTATCCAGGTAGCAGCTTCTTAAAAAGTAAATAAATAAAACATTGATTTTGAGATATTTTTAAGGATGTCTATTATGCATTAAATCAAAAATTAACACCAATAGTGTGAAAATAAAATGCAATTTATACTGTGATGGCACAGATTAATTTTCAGCATTATTACTTGAATTTCCGGTGTGATATAATTCATTCAGTAATCATTCAAAATGTTTTGCTACAATTTTTTTATGTGGATTAAATAATAAAATATCCAAGAGAACATATAGAAACAGAACTCTTTGTACATTGACAAAGATCTTTATTGTCACTTAAGAACAATTGTGACCAGAAAACCAAGTCAGTTTCTTGAAATTTGGATTTATGCATTGTCTGAAAGCGAAATAAATAAGATTTCTATTGATTTATGGTTTGTTAGGAAAGGATAATATTTGGTTGAGATACAACTATTGAGAATCTGAAATCTGAGAGTGCAAAATAAAAATCTAAATATTGAGAAAATTGCATTTAAAGTAATTAGATTTAAGAAAAAATTAAGAATAAAAATTTGCAGTCTTCATGCAAATGATCTTTATCTAATATCCTGATTTTTGGATATAAAAAAAAACATTATTATTATTATCATAATTATGACCCTTACTGTAACTGAATGCATCCTTCATCACTTAAAAAAACATCAGTTTGCTTTCAACAAAGTATCTACAAACACTATTATGTTGGTCACGTCAACAGGGATTAAAAAGGCAGTTTAAAACGTGAACCATAAATTAAAACCACACACATATTGCCCAAAATAATGGCAGGAGGAGCTGTGAAGCTGGTGACTATAACACTACTGCTGCGGTACACTACCCTACTTTCTGTACAGTACTTCTTTAACACTCAAGAACACAACTTATACATGTCTAAATCACTGCTGCAATAAATCCAAACCCCTCTACATTCACTGTATAAACCGTCCTTACAAAACAGAAGTAAGCAAAACCTCACATTACTAAACATCACTACAGTTTTCCACCAGCAGAGGGCAGTCCTGTTTTGATTTGTTTCAAACACAGCTTATCAAATATCGACACGGTAAGCTTATATAAAATTCACTTCATAATTCCTCTTAAAACGGTTCATTCCTTCAATTAACTAATCAGTGAATAAAAAAAGGAAAGGCACAAGAGATAATTTAAAGAATCGTTCAGTAAAAAGGATTGACCCACTCTCTTAGCTGTCAGGAAGACATGACAGTGAGGTGAATTTTATTATCGGGTGGACTATTCCTTTAACTGAGTACGATCAATCAAGTCTGTCTTACCATTCTTAACAGAATGGGCCTAAAAGAGGGAAATATAAATGTTTTGGTCATTAAATGCCATTAATCATTGTCATAAAACGATTAAAAGTGCAGTCACGTTAGCATATGGCTAGCGAAATTTAACAGGATTGTTAAGTATAGCCATGAATACTTTTGTCTGACACTTTTGTAAGTCTGACCTACTGATCAGAAATCTGAATGGCTACCACAGAATAATAAAAAAAAAACTTTAAGCTCACAATTTTGACTGTTCTGTTTGTAGAAATTTAAGAAATGTAAGTGTATATCTTGTCGTTTTGAGGGGGAAATATGTTAGAATATCAGATATTAAAGATTGCAATGTAAACTTGGATTGTCAAAAACATACGGTTTGTATTTCAAGTAAAAAAATTGACAGATGCAAGTTTGTATCTTGCCATTCTTAGCTTACATCTAGCATCTCAATGAGAGTTTGCAGGCTTTTTCACAATTCTGACTATTTCTCTCTGAATTCTGTGTATATCTTGTAATTATGACTTAATTGTAAGATGAAATTGTGACAATAAAACAGGCAAGTCAGGCTTGCAAGATGTAAACCTGAAATTGAAAATATACTCTACATATTAACTCAGAATTGAGTGATTTATGACAAAAAAAAAATTCAGAATTACTTAAAATTGTAAAAAAAAATATTAAAAAATAGTCAGAGTTACTGGATTTACCCAGCAAGCACCCAATATCATAAGACGTTAATATTAGATAAGATTTAGGTCATGATGTCAGGTGACCAAAATTCAATGTCTAGCCAGCGTCTAAGGACAACATTATTTTGACATCAAGTAACAACGTGAAATGACTTTGATATTTGATTGATTTTAGGTTGTATTGGAAAGTGACCAAAATTCAACGTCAAACCAACATCCTAAACCAACGGCATATTAATGTCAAATACTGACATTTATTCATCAGTTATGGCAACCAAAATCCAACATCTGATAGATCATAGTGGAAACGTCCACACAACTGATTTTCATTTCCAAACAAAATGCAACGTCCCCACGACGTTGGGGTACAACGACAATCTGACATCATCTTGATGTCCTTGCCTGCTGGGTAAAGCCAGAATTGAATGTAAACGTCTGAAAATATGACTTTTTCTCAAAATAGTGAGATTAAACGTTGCAATTTTATCATGTATTTCTTTATCCTGCAAACATTTGCTGAACAATGGTAATATGACTGCACCCTTTAAAGGATAGTCCACACAAAAACAGAAATGTCCTCATTATTTATTCACAATCAAGTGATTCCTAACTTTACTATGTTTACTTAAAATTTACTTACGTTGAACGCAAAACAATATATTTCGAACAATGTTGGGGAACGAAGCGGCCATTGACTTTTAATAGTAAAAAAAAATGGAAGTCAATGGCTGTTTTTTTCCCAAACATATCTTCTTTTGTGTTCAACAGTATAAAAAGAAAGTCAGATATGTTTGATAATGAGTAAATAATGATAGAATTTTCATTTTTGGGTGAGCTGTCCCTTTAAGCCTAAACAATATATTCGCTATACAACATGGGCTAGTTAGAACCACAGTTAGCTGGATGAATATTCTCTTTCATCAGTTTGTGACATCCAATACAAACGACCTACGGGAGAGATGCGAAATTTCATAAGTGGGTCAGTAAACACTTGAAAGCACCTCTTGGCTGCAGTCCCAGCGTGCGAGTCTTTCTTATCGATTTCTCAATGGATCTTGCATCCTGTCATTGCAAGGACACTGCAAAACTAGCAACTCCTCAGGTGTCAGATTCCTGTCCGCTAGCAGAGATCTCTTCAAGAACCAATGCTTTTTAGCATGAAGCATCATCATATCAAATACCCTTCATAAAACGCTGATTTGCCATTGCTCGATAGAGAAATGGAAGAAATGGAGAAGCCAGCAACAGTGATTTGATTAACAAGGACTCTTTCTTGAAGCAAAAGAAAGAAAATAGAAATTTTTTCAAGCGTCTAGCAGCTAGTTTTCTTCTAAACTAGATACTGCACATCACAGGTTGGTGTGGTACAAATGCATTGTGATGCTATGCACATTAAAAGCACACAGGCGATAGCAAAAAGAGATTGTCAGTTAAGTTTCACCGTGATATAGATGCATAGGTGAAGTGGAGAACAAAGAGGTGGTAGAAAACTCACAATTTCAGTAGTAAAGCTATTAATCCTTAAGAATACAAGTAGCTTATGATACAGCATGTGGACGATGACATCCAAAGGCGATTTTCAAGATTATCATCCAACAACTGCACGGAAGTGAACCAACCTACCAGACATTAGCAGTGAATTAAGACTAAATAAAATAGTTTGACTCATTTGGTGGGATGGGGTTGAGGGGGGTCCAAAAGTGTTCGACCAGAATGAAAATCCGATCTTTTAAATATTAAAAAAAAACCTGAAGGATAGAAAATACAAAAACAAAACTGAAATCGCAACACTGGTCAATTTAATTAATTAGATACTGGAAAATGCCTCGCTGTTAAAAATGTTGGGTTCCATACAATCAATTTGGGCTGGGACAACATGAAGGAATTAAGTTAACCTATTAGTTAGTACAAATTTAAGTAGATTGAACATAGCAAAATTAAGTTGAAACTAAAATAATTGTGTTGTTTCCGCTCAATTTAAATAAGTAGTTTGAACAAACGGCAAAGTAAATTTTTGAGTGTGGATAAAAGTGGCAAATTTAAAGGAATACTTCACCCAAATATGAAAATTACTAGGGGTGTGATGAGATGCTTACGAGACAAGATGAGACACTCATCAAATAAAAGATTTAGTTGACGAAAATGAGACAAGATTTTGACACTTTTTCTAAGAAATCCTCAATGATAAAATATATGAATGGAAAATAGTTTTTTATTTAACTAAAAAACGAAAAAACTAAATGCAAAACACTTCAGGTCCTTTTGAGAAATTAACTTGTAATGAATGTAATTTTACTGTAATTGGGGACAGTAAAGGACATGCAAATGCTGCACAATATTTTGCTAATATATGAACAGAAAATAGTCTTTATATATAATTTTATATATCAGCAAAATATTTGCTTATATTTGGTGAAAAAAGGGTTACGTCACACCCGCCCAAGTAGCCGAGTGACAACACCGAGGACACCCTGGGTTGCCAGGTGTGTGTAAAGCACTTGATTTGCAGTTCAAATATAATCCTTTTTTACTAATACTAATTTCACCCACACACTCCATCATGCTAACATCACAACTCACGAGACAACTTTTCACCTCAACGAGAAATCTTGTGACACAAGATCTCGTCACACCTCTAAAAATTACCCAATAATTTACTCATCCTCCAGCCATCCTCAATGCAATCTCATGGAAATTCTTAACTTTTTAATTTAGTGGCTAATTCATATTTGTATTATCCTTTTAGTACGATTTGCTCATCTCCCAATGACGATTGGGTTTGGAGGCATGCCTGCTTTTAAAAATCTTAAGTTTTTATACAAATTTATTGTACGAATTTGTACAAATTAGGCACTTTTCTGACAATATGTGAACTAGTTTTGTTTTCTTGTGAGATCGTACTGGTGTGTATGACTTTATTAACATAGTGAGCGTACTTTTACCTGGCTCTTCTATGCTGGCGAATGGTGTTGGGTAGCGACCCTTTTTTTGAAGCTTCCAAAAGCACATAATTCCATTGTAAAACTAACCCATATGCGACTAGCGGGTTAATGCATGAAGCAAGTTGAAGTGTTTTGAAACAAAAATATTAAAAACAATTTTTTAATTATAAACTCAAATCAATGACCTCCAACTCTGCCTAATGCATTGACTTTTTTTTTTGGCTGACCTCTGACGACATAAGACACATGATGTAAGATGCAGTCATAGCCTAAGTTCAGAAAATAGACACATCTTGCATTATAATGTTAGAGAGTAACAGCAAGCCGACTAGTTTTCTTCTTTGTTGTCATCTTCTGTGATAAACAAACACTGTAACAAATGTTGTGCTCCACATAAATACTTCATGTTGTCTCAACACAAATCGATTAAGTTAACTTAATCGTTTTTACAAATTTAAGTGGATTGAATAAAAATATTAAGCTGTCCCTAAAAAATACTTAAGAATTTTGTTGTTTCGTGCAGCAAGAAGGGCTTCTGCCATGTAAAACATATGCCAGAGTAATTGGCGGTTCATTACGCTGTGGCAACCCTTGATAAATCAGGGACTAATCCAGAGGATAGTGAGTGAATGTGTTGTTTCTACTCATTTTAAATAAGTAGTTCGAACAAGCAGTTTTTGGAGTGAACTGTGTGGTGTATTACTGGAGACACATCTATTCCCAAAAGTTCCGCTACACATCCATTTAATGTCAAGCTTTCAAAAACATGCATTCAACAGTCGTCCAAAGTCAGTGATTTGAGTTCATAATTAAAAACAATTTAATATTTTGAATTGGGTTAGCTTAATTGTCCGTAGTGTATGTGTGTAAATGAGTTTGTATTTTTCCAACACAATCTCACGGCAATTCGTAACTTTTTGATTTAGTGGCTAATTTGTATGAATTCGTACAATCTAATTAGTACAATTCAGTACGATTCGCTCATCCCCCAATGGTGGCTGGGTTTAGGGGTGGGGTTAGGTGCCACGCCTCCTTTTTAAAATCGTACAATTTCGTACAACTGAACTCGTACGATTTAGCCACTAATCTGACAAAACGTAAAATACTTATCTATTAAGTTAACTTAATTGTTTTTACAAATGTTAATAGACTGAATATAAAACAATTAAGTTGTCCCAAAAAACTTTAAGAATTGTGTTGTTTCAACTCATTTTAAATTTGTAGTTTGTATGAACAAGCAGTAAAAGTCATTTTTTGAGTGCATGCATTAACCTTGCAGCATATTGGTTTATTTTTATGATGGATTTATGCACTTTTTGGAAGCTTAAAATAAGGAGCCACTACCCACCACCATTATACAGCATTGAAGAGACGGGATAAAATTTAAAACTACTTTGATTGTGTTCGTCTGACAGAAGAAAATCACACACCATTGACTTGAAGGTGAGTAAATTGAGATTATTTTCAACTGTTGAACTGGAAGGGCATCCGCTGCTTAAAACATATGCCACAATAGTTGACGGTTCATTCAGCTGTGGCGACCCCTGATAAATAAAGGACTCAGCCAAAGGAAAATGAATGAATGAATTGTTCCTTTAAGCAATGCAGATGTTAGAAAATAATTTTAAATAGATACATTTTCATTAGGTCTCCGATACTTTTGGACCTCACTCTTTATACAGGCCCCACCACCAAAGTCTGAACGCCACTGCATTAGAAACCAAATATCAAACAGCAGCTGTGCTCAAATTCTGCACAGGCTTTCATCAAAGTATTTTTTGCATGAAGTTTAACCCACTGGTGTTTCTGGTGATTTTTTTTTTTTTTTTTGTGTGTGTGATGGTGTGAAGTCAGTTCCTCTTAAGCTCACACACAGGTATCCTAGTAGAAGAACTACAGGTGGGGCAGTGCTCAAATATGAAGAGCTGCACAAAACAGGACATTAAGTAGAAGATGATGTGCGCATATATATCCAGCTGTGTCAGTAGTTCTGGGTCAGTGAGATCACATCAGATTCTGTATCCCAAAATCTGGTGTGCTAGCCAGTATGAGCGACAAATTGCAACCTGCAGACACTCCCAGTAGTTGAAGATGGTACTCCTCGTAGAGAAACGTCAGCCTGTACTGGTATTTATAACACATTAGATACTTCTAATGTTAGTTTGCTATTTTAATCATTACTAATGTATTTTCAAGTTGACTAATTGAATAAATACTATGTAGATTCCAGGTGTTTTGTGGAACACGTCACCTCAGGTTCCATTAGTAACATTATGTACACTCTAGGAAACGCTGGGTCATTTAACCCCAGACATTGGGTTAAATTTGGTCCAATAAATTTAATTTAAAAAAGTACCCTAGCTATTGGTTTAGTCCATATTATAACCCAGAGTTGGGTTGAAATAACCCAAAATGTTTAGGATGTATTAGTTAACATAAACTAACAATGAAAAATACTTTATTTAATGTTAACCAATTTAACCAATCCTTGGTTAAAATAAACAAAACAACACCCTTTTATTATTAATATTCTGATAATATACTAACAATGAACAGATCAACTTGACAAATATTACACTCAATAAAATGCTGGGTCGTTTTAACTTAACATTGGGTCAAATATGGACAAACCAGCCCATTTGGTTTAAAAGTGTCATTTAAATTTAAGTGGAAGAAGTAACCCAATTTTGGATGTGTCCATATTGAACACATTGGGGTTGTTTTAACTCAACATTGGGTCAAATATGGACAAATCAGCCCATTGGGTTCAAAAGTGTCATTTAAATTAAGGTGGAAGAAGTAACCCAATGTTGGATTTCTCCATATTTCACCTGAAGGGGTTGTTTTAACTCGGCATCGGGTCAAATATGGACAAACCAGCCCATTGGGTTCAAAAGTGTTGTTTACATTTAAGTGGAAAAAGTAACCCAATGTTGAATTTGTCCATATTTGACCAAATGGGGTTGTTTTAACTCAACATTGGGTCAGATATGGACAAACCAGCCCATTGGGTTTAAAAGTGCCATTTAAATTTAAGTGGAAAAAGTAACACAATGTTGGATTTCTCCATATTTGACCCAATGGGGTTGTTTTAACTTAACATTTGGTCAAATAGGGACAAACCAGCCCATTGGGTTCAAAAGTGCCATTTAAATTTAAGTGGAAGAAGTAACCCAAATGTTGGATTTCTCCATATTAGACCCAATGTTCAGTTAAAACCCAACATTTTTACAGCGTAATATTGCTCGTAATTCATTAATTAATGTAAACTAGTAAGAACTTGCAGTAGCTGCTTAATTAGATATGTGAAATTAGTGAGATTGGAATGTAAGTACTGTTTATGTAAATAAAAGATTATTCCCACATTTAAAAATACTACAGTAAACAATAGTGTTTTGAACCATACAACTTATGGTTGAACCAAGTAAGCTACTTTAATCAGTTGTGGCAATTGTATAGCTGCTATAGTAACTACTAATGACCCAATACTGTATTTTTCTACATTAGCAGATAATACTGCAATACATCATCATTTACTGTAGTAAAAATGAAAGTATACTAAAGTATTTATTACAGTTTATCAGTTGACTATAGTTAATACTAGACTACAGTATGCCT
Source organism: Danio aesculapii (assembly GCF_903798145.1). Classification (NCBI taxonomy): domain Eukaryota; kingdom Metazoa; phylum Chordata; class Actinopteri; order Cypriniformes; family Danionidae; genus Danio; species Danio aesculapii. The sequence goes on along the minus strand of NC_079449.1, from coordinate 6,626,961 downwards.
TAGCATTCATTGACAGAGTTGTAAATACTAAAATGTATACAGTATATCACAATTTACTATAGTATGGATCAGAACACTAGTGTTAACTATAAACTAGTATGTTTTCATGTGGGACTCAGGAAAAATCTATTTAAATAATTTGACTCAAAACAGTTTTAAATGCTGGATCTGACTACTCTGACAGCAGATAAAAGTTTACTGATATTAACATGAAGATAAACTAGCTATACTATGGTAACATTTTAGCTCAAGTAACAATTCACACTATTAACTACTGGCTTATTGCCTGCCTATTATTAAGATATTGGCTGTTTATTAGTACTTAGCCTAAGTAAACCCAACTACTAGCTTTATATTTATTAATAAGCATCTAATTAGCCAATAGTCTTAGTAAATGATTTGTTAATAGCATGAATTGTACTTTAAAATAAAGTGTTACCGGGTATATTAAGGAATGAGTGGTGAAAGCGCTTGTCATACGATCCTGATGCCCAGTCACGCGTTTCTCCGGCTGGCATTAGTGGTGGCCGAGGAGCGGCCCGTGTCGTGCTCCGGTCGGTCTTTAAGCCAGTAGAGCAGCCAGGTGACCATCGCCGATAGCATGGCGAGGATGCTGGCCACCGACAGACAGAGGGGTCCCGCGGGTGAGGGCGGCCCGCCGTGGCTGTGCACGAAAATGAGGCCCAGGAAGAGCAACACCAGCATGGACAGTAACGAGAAGATCACGCACACGCACCCGGTGGTCAGCGCGAGCCGTCGGCAATTATGGCAGCTCTCGTAACGAGAAACCGAGTCTTGGGACAGCGTGGTGGCGGTGGACACTGTAGTGGTGGAAGGCGTCGCGTGACCCGCCATAGACGCCGCGGACGCGTCCTCCTCCCGCCGGAGCGCGATGAGCGCCGGGTGAAGCGGAGGCGGGTGTGGCGGCAGGGCATCTTGAGGCACTGGATCTGAATCAATATACAGGGGGAAATCCTCGGTGACCTTGGTGTTGTTGGGCAGGTTTTGAATCCGGTAGTCCGGAACGGGCGTGCGGTGGCGGCACACGGGACAGCTGATGCGCCACGGCCGCTCCTCGCACAGTTGCAGCGCGTGCAGACACTCCTCGCAAAACGTGTGGAGGCACTCCAAGATTTTAGGAGCACGTCGGCCGAGGTCGAAGTAGTTGTAGCAAATTTTGCACTCGTACTCCTCGTAGCCAAACGCCTTGGGTACCGGGAGACCGGGCGGCTCTGGCCCGCTCGCTGCTGCATCCACCGCTGCCATGGCATCCCGCGCGGACTCACATCCTCCACACAATGGACCAGTCACGATAGACGCCCTTTCTTCTCTTTATCAACAAAAGCTCCAGTTAAAGCTGGACATTCCTGTGTAATGCCCCTTTCTATTTAAAAACACACAAATGCACACAAAAAAATAATCTCCGCGCAAGTTGAGTTTATTATAGTAGCCTAAATAATTAACCGTGTCATTCCGGTATGGACTGGATGTGATGATGATGATGATGTAATAAAGCTGGCTTTGCTCTCGTCCAGAATTGTCTGGCGAAGATGCGGGACGCGGGAATCACAGCTCAGTCAAAGCGGCAGACACGCGTCCGGGTCAAACGGCACGAGTCTTCAGGCTAAATGATGCTGTTTACGTCAGTACATTTAACTCCTTTTGTGCTGCTCAGAGCGCATCTGTTATTTTCTCCCTGGCTGTGTGTGTGTGTGTGTGTGCGCGGATCTGATGGTCATTTAGCCGCGTTTATTCCGTGAGTCATCTACCTGTTTGGCATTTCGACTGGCTCATGATGTTGTCATGGAAACTAATAGCCCAGAAACAGATGGGTTTGCTCACTATTTCTGGTTCATTCATTGTGCTCTCGTCCATCCTAGGATACATCTTGTGTGACAATAGGTGTCCCTTGTGTTGGACATTTGATAGTCAGTTTTAAAATATGTAAGTCACAAATGCTAACTTTTGTCCTGGAAAATGGACAGTATTATTCATTCATTCAAGTTCCTTCGGCTTAGTCCCTTTATTCATCAGGGGTCGCCACAGCGGAATGAACCGACAACTTATCCAGCATATGTTTTACACAGCGGATGCCTTTCCAGCTGCAACCCATCACTGGGAAATATCTATACACACTCATCCACAAACATACACGACGGCCAATTTAGTTTATTCAATTCACCTATAGCGCATGTGTTTGGACTGTGAAACCGGAGCACCCGGAGGAAACCCACGCCAACACGGGGGGAACGTGTAAACTCCACACAGAAATGCCAACTGACCCAGCCGGGACTCGAACCAGCGACCTTCTTGTGTGAGGTGATAGTGCTAACCACTGAGCCACCGTGTCACCTGACAATATTGTTAAATCTAAAATATTTCTTAATTTTATTAAACAATACTTGTTTAATTGCAATTTAATGGTATGTTTTTTTTCTTAACTTCACGTTTGTTGAATCACAAATCAAAACCAGTAAAATAATTTAAAAAATAATGCACTTTTTATTGCAATAATTGGCTAATGCGATTATAAAAAGCAGTCCATTCTTCAAAAAATATACAACCAACACTGAGTTTTTAGGATTTTTTTAGTCCAAATATTTCAGTCCTAATATTTTATATAAGAATAAGCATTTTCTAAACAAATAAAATGTCTTGTTTTCAGAAATATCAAGTCAATATTTACTAAGTTTTCATTTTTTTAAGTATATGATTATTTTGGGTACACCACTGGCAGATTATTGTGCTTCTTTTAAGAAAACAAACTTAATGTTTATTTATTATTTGTAAAAAAAAATTAAAAAAAAGACAATATTTTTTGCTTGCATCTTGATATGAATTTTGACTATAGGAACAAGACAAAAGCTAGAATGTAATATAGTTTAAATTTGGAAAAATAAAAAATAATAATAATAAAAAACTTCTGAAACTGGGATTAAATTTCATAATTTAGGCTTGGTTTTTATCAGGACAAAACTATCAGTATGGGTTTTTAAGGTTATATGTACAGTTGATATCAGAATTATTGAATTTTTAAATATTTCCCAAATGATGTTTAACAGAGCAAAGACATTTTCACAGTATGTCTGATAATTTTTTTTCTTCTGGAGAAAGTCTTATTTGTTTTATTTCGGCTAGAATAAAAGCAATTTTTAATTTTTTTATGAAGCATTTTAAGGTCATTATCATTAGCCCCATTAAGCAAATTTTTTTTGATAGTCTACAGAACAAACCATCGTTATACAATAACTTGCCTAATTCCCCTAACCTGCCTAGTTAACCTAATTAACCTAGTTAAGCCTTTAAATGTCACTTTAAGCTGTATAGAAGTGTCTTGAAAAATATCTAGTCAAATATTATTTACTGTCATCATGGCAAAGATAAAATAAATCAGTTATTTGAGATGAGTTATTAAAACTATTATGTTTAGAAATGTGTTGAAAAAAATTTCTCTGTTAAACAGAATTTGGGGGAAAAAATAAACAGGGGGGGGGGGGCTAATAATGCAGGGGGGCTAATAATTCTGACTTCAACTGTTTATTATCTTTGATTTAAAATTGATTATCTTGTTGAAGGTTGAGAAATGCTAACGAAATACTTTAAAATGGTCAGATAATACAATTTTTGTGTAGGCCTATGTGTGTTTGTTATTGGCTATATAATTATCATTTGATTTGCGCAGTTGTACAGTCAAAAAAACGCAAATGAGGCCATTTTTGCATTTGTTTATCTGATTTAGCATAATGGAGAAGTAAATCATCCTAATCCTTGATAGCACGACACCGATATTTCAAATGCAAATGATTCAGATCCAGATTATAGGGCTACTTTTTAAAATAACTGGGCCTCAGATTAATAGCAATTGATGTTTTACTTAGTTCATTAAGCTTTCATTCATTCATGCATTAGTTTTGTTTTGGCTTAGTCTCTTTATTCATCAGAGGTTGCCACAGTGGATTGAATCGCTAACTTACCCAGCATATGTTTTACACAACGGATGCCCTTCCAGCTGCAACCGAGTACATACACACTCTTTCACTCACATACGATTAATTTTAGTTTATTCAATTTGCCTATAGCACGTCTTTGGACTGTGGGGGGAAACCGCAGCACCCGGAGGAAACCCACGCAAACATGGGGAGAACATGCAAACTCCACACAGAAACGCCAACTGACCCAGCTGGGACTCGAACCAGTGACCTTCTTGCTGTGAGGTGATAGTGCTAACCACTGAGCCACCGTGTCGCCATTAAGCTTTTAATATCCCAATATATCCTTAAGAAAATCTTTATGATTTCATTACATTATCAAAGATGAGACCCTCAAAAATCCTGCCAACCCATGACTCATTATTTCGACTAACCCACCTATTTGACAGATAAAACCAGGTTATTTTCCAAGGGTAAATGCTTCAACCAATCACAGCACCCCATAAGCGTCTACGTCAGCATCTCACGCTCTGTCACCTGCAGCTGTAAAACACACCTGTGCGCGCGGGCTGGGCTGGTGCGGAAACGCGCGCGTGAACATAGAGCTCAAACTCCGCGCGGCCATGTGGAGAATCATCACGTACCTAAACAGCCCCGAGCTGGTGGTGGGTTTTCAGCGACTCTGCGGCCTGGTACCAGCAGAGTCATTCTCGCATGTTATTCAAAACGGTATGGTGAACGCGAATGGATCCGTTAAGGAGGCACCGTTGACGACACACCGGCGCAAAGCGGAGCAGGTGGCGAACGGGTCACGCGCACACGACAGCAACTCCAACTATAAATCCGCCGATTCACAGAATGACAACAAAGTCGAAGTAAGTAAAACAGATTCAAACGAGTCTCTTCATTGAGGTGAATTAAAACCGAGAGTTTCCCTGATGTGCAAAACAGAAATACCAGCCGACAAGACTTTCCAGTTTCTCTGGTTGGTTGAGATTATCTTAAGTTTATGAAGCAAATTCTGATGTCTCACTCTGAAGAGGGTTTTGTTTCTATTATAGATGAGTCTATAGACTTAAAGACAGACATTTAATGCAAACATGTACTTAAATCTGTCAGTTAAATTCTGTATTCTCAGGCTACTATAACTACATTTCAATATTGAGGTAAAGTTGGTTGTATATTCGCACATTCATTCAGTGACAACTTGAGACATGCTCCCTAAATTGTTTACCATGGTACTTTGAATGCTGTGTGAAGTCACATGTAAGCATGACTTCAAAATAACATTAGCACTATTTTATTGAATGTGAACCATGTTGTACTTTGATAGACATTGGCTGCTGATATGATTTCATTATGTAGAATTAGCAAAGAATCCTTTTTCTGATATTATTAAGGAGAAAGTTTGAATGTGTGAATATAAAACCAACTTTACCTCTTGTCATTTCACTTGATAATCGATTGCCAGTTGTTAAAGGGACAGTTCACACAAAATCTATAGTTCTGTCATCATTTACTCATCTGCCGCTTGTTTGAAACCGGTTTCACCCATTAATTAATTTTTATTCGGCTTAGTCACTTATTTATCAGGGTTCGGCAAAGCGTAATGAACTGCCAACCTATCCAGCATATGTTTTACGCAGCAGATGCCCTTTCAGCTGCAACCCAATACTGTAAAACACCCATACACTTGTATTTACTCACATGTGGCCAATTTAGTTTATTCAGTTCACCTATAGCGCATGTGTTTGGACTGTGGGGGAAACTGGAGCACCCGGAGGAATCCCACACCAACACGGGGAGAACATGAACATTCTCCACACAGAAATGCCAGCTGACCCAGCTGAGGCTCGAACCAGCAGCCTTCTTGCTTTGAGGCGATCGTGCTATTCACTGTGCCACCATGTGCCACCATGTGTCACCCTATGACAAAATTATGAATATAAATTATTTTCTATATCAGGGATGTCCAAACTCTGTCCTAGAGGCCGGTGTCCTGCATTATTTAGTTCCAACCCCAATGAAACACACCTGCACCAGCTAACCAAGCTCTTTCTATACTAGAATCTTCAGGGAGGTCTGTTGAAGGAAGTTGGAGCTAAACTATGGTGGGCAGCGGACATCCAGGACAGAGTTTGGACACCCCTGTTCTATATACTAAATAATAATCAGATCATTCTTTTAATTAATGAAAATAAATGTCTTGGATGTGTCAATGATAAACAACACAGTCATTTTAAACGTTCATAATTTTAATCTAGTGTCAGATAAAATAAAATAAAAAAACTCGGGTACTTCAAGAACAAACCTCAATGTCCTAAAACCATAATAAAGATGTTATTTATTCATGATTTTTCCACTTTCACTGACTTAGATCAGTATCAGTTCTAATCTTAATTACCAAACATTCATTATTTTTTAGCATTTCAATGTGGACATTTTTGTCCTTAAGATCTTGAGTGTTACTTTTTTTGTACCAAGTGTAAATTGGATGAAAATTGTAAATAAAATGAGGGTGAACTATTAAAATATCAATAAAAATACACACCTGAGCCAAATATTTAGCAATTAGCTACGCAGCCAAATAAATCTGCGGTCACACTGCACTTTTCTCCCCATAGACTTCCATTCGTACGCACGCGAATGCGTCAGACCGGAAACGCAAGCTCCTGCGACAAGTTTCGCAGTTCGCTGCTTTGGAAAGTTCAAGCTTGGTGAACTCGGACCTGCGAAATCGCATCACATGATTGCGTGAGACCAATTGAAGATCAAAACATGACCTCTCTGTACAGAAATTTAAAACATTGAGCAATCGGTCGCTTTTTTTAATGTCTAATCATTTATTTAATCTCGCCCCTTTTTCGCAGTGCCACACGACAGAATTTCGTACACTCGAACCCTAGTGTGACCACACTATACTAAATACCGTATATACTAAATGCTAAAAAAAAGGACAAAAATGTCTATAAGGATTCAGGGTTAAGATATATAGTAGTATCCGGCTTGACAAGTCTTGACGTACGAAATGCTGTTTCCAGGTCAAAGCCACTACTCTTTTTAAATTGAGAATATATTTGTTTATGACCACTTTTTGGTAGTTAGTTCATTTATTTTCTTTTAAGCTTAGTCCCTTTATTAATCTGGGGTTGCCACAGTGGAATGAACCGCCAACTTATCCTGCATATGTTTTATGCAGCGGATGCCCTTCCAGCCGCAACCCATCTCTGGGAAACATCCACACACACTCACACTCATACACCACGGACAATTTAGCCTTCCCAATTCACCTGTACCACATGTCTTTGTACTGTGGGGGAAACCGGAGGCTCGAACCAGTGACCTTCTTGCTGTGAGGCGACAGCACTACCTACTGCGTCGCCCCTTTTTGGTCATATGACACATTAGTAGTAAATTTTATATAAAATCATGGTGTACACCTCAGTCTCTGGACTTCATTTTAACAATTTAAAAAAAATAATCATTCTCTGGTCATCAGATATTTGGCATATATATATATATATTGCGATTGTGATTTTCGAAAGTATTACATCATTTTGTAAATGTTTATTATTACATTTAGTATTTTTATATTATAATAAAATATATTAATTTCATTCATTCATTTATTTTCGTTCAGCTTAGTCCCTTATTTATCAGGGGTCACCAACTTATCCAGCATATGTTTTACACAGCAGATGCCCTTCCAGCCACAGCCTAGCACTGGGAAACACCCATACACTCTCACATTCACACATACACTCATACACTACAGTCAATTTAGTTCATCCAATTCACCTATAGCGCATGTCTTTGGACTTTGGGGGAAACCGGAGCACCCGGAGAAAACCCACGCCCACACGGGAAGATCATGCAAACTCCACACAGAAATGACAACTGACCCAGTTGGGACTCGAACCAGTGACCTTCTTGCTGAGGCGACAGTGCTAACCACTGAGCCACTGTGTCGGCATATCTGCTGGAATATTCTTTTAAAAATAGCATTTACTGTCAGTTAATAGCAGGTTAAGATTGTGCTTTGTTGATGTGGTGAATCACTGTGTTCATGTCTCTTGTGTTCAGGATCGTCCCAGGCCACATTATAAGGTGAAAAACTGGCTTTTCTACTTCCTGTTTGTGACGTCGGCCACTCTGGGCCATGAAGTCTTTTACATCACCTTCCTTCCCTGCATCCACTGGAACCTCGACCCGTTTCTGTGCAGGCGGCTCGTCAACATGTGGGTTGTGAGTGTCCGATAAAACCACACACATGCACACACACACACACACACACACACACACACACACACACACACACACACACACACACACACACACACACATCTTGAAATTAAAAATGAATGTGAATGCCCTGACTCATTATCATGCTGTTGGAGTTTCTACGAGGAGGAGAAATAGAAGAGAGTAAACTGAAAGACAAAGTCTTTAGCAAACAAATTGAACCGGTCAGCTGTGAAATGAAGCACGTATCATAAAGCTCATAATTTTTCCTGGTCTTTTTCTGCTTCTACTGTTTCTATTTTTGTTCTTTATTCACTTTATTTAGTTTCCACAGCAACAGCAGGCGAAATGAATTTGATTGGTTCACCTCTGGAATCAACATAGCTGTTTATAATGAACGAAATTACGTTAATTGTTCAAACATTCATTTTGTATTAGCATGACTGAACCATGGTTATCATCGTCATTAATAGATGTTGTATTCATAATTGTGGTTCTCTCTGTTTATTTGGTTTGGACCAGAACAATTTAGTTGGCATTCTCTCACTGAACATACATTTTATGAACTAAATTTAACATTAAGCAATTTATTTGTTTAAATATTAGTTTATTCAAGCCTTCATTCTTGCATGCCTGAACCAGAGTTGTCAGTGAATAAAAACACAAAACAACACACAAAGATTTTTATTTTATGATTGAAGCCGAAATGATTGAAGAAATGAGTTATTAAAACTATTATGTTTAGAAATATGTTGAAATAAATCTTTTCTCCGTTAAACAGAAATGGGGGGGGGGGGGGGGGATAAACAGGGGGGCTAATAATTCTGACTTCGACTGTATCCGTTTACAAGTGTTGCTGGTTTTTTTATTTTATTTTTTTAATGTAGTCATTTTCTGTTGGTTTCGACTTGTGTATTTTTCTTATTTGCATATTCATTGGTTAATTGGGGTGATCTCAGGTGTGATATCTAGAGTTTGACTGCATCTTGAGTTCTCTTGTGTGACCTGACGAAGACCTTGTAGGTTGAAATGTTGTCCAATTAAATTTGTCTTTTGAGATCTAAAGTGGCAGTGTGCAGATCTTTTTAAAAACTTTTTTCTATTGTGTTTGATAGAGCACCTGCCTTTAAATTTTGTCCAATATGTGCGCATTGTTTTTCTTGCAACAAACAAACAAACAAAGAAACCGATCTGTGCCTGCAGGTGGTGATGTACATAGGGCAGGTGATGAAGGATGTTTTAAAGCTGCCGCGTCCTCCGTCTCCCCCTGTGGTCAAACTGGAGACGCGTGTGGATGCAGAGTACGGGATGCCGTCCACACACGCCATGGCGGCCACAGCCATTTCATTCACACTGCTTCTCAGCGCAGAGGAGAGAGTGCAGGTTAGAAATCCAAAAGTATTCTTTCATTTCAGTATTGATATCACAATGTGCAGATGTGGACAAATTTGTTGGTACCCCTCCATTTGAAGAGAGGAAAACTGAAAAAGCAATGAATAATCTGAAAAAAAAGATTGAAAACAAACTAATGATTATCAGATTTTGCTTTCACATTGTGGTTTAAGAGAAGTATTAAAAAAGGCAAACCAATGAAACTGGCCCTAGACAATATTGAAGGGGACCAACAATTTTGTCCACCCCTGTGTAGAAGAATTCTGCAGAATTTCCGCAGATTTTTAGCCCATTATTAATTCTGTTTATTGATTTGTGTAAATGTGTGTAAATTTATATTTATTCAGTTTTTAAATTATTTACAGTAATATTATTGACTAATATGAAAATGTTAATAGGATTTATGCGCAATGCAGTTTGTACAGTAATATTTTCTCTCTTTTAGTAAATATATTATAGGAGAAACTTGCTTTGTTTACCAAATAAAGTGAATCTAATTGGATTTGCATTTTTAACATTAAATAAAAGTTTAAAAGATATGATTTTTTATTTCACATATTAAGGATTTAGTTATGATACTCCCAAAATAATTACGCAGAAATCCACAGATTTTTACCAAAATTCTCTGCAGAAATAACCAAAAACATCCGCAGATTCCGTCTGGCCCTAAAGCCTGGTTTATACTTCTGCATCAAGTGATCGGCGTGACTTACACTGAAATAAATTATTCAAAGATGATTCCTTAGATTTACTCAATTTTTTTACGTTAAGTGGTTGTAAACAATTTATTTGAGCTGAATTTAAACAAACAAATTAAGTTGAACATTGTTAAATTTAATTTGTTTGTTTAAATTCAACACAAATAAATTGTTTGCAACAGTTTTGCATGCAACACTTTTTTCAGTGTACGGCGCAAACCTTGCACGTAGGCGTGCATTTATACTTCTGCGCGCTGTTTCTGTTGCCCTGCAATACACTTCCGAAACGCTAGCTGGCAGTAGGTGTCTATGTTTCTCTGTGTCGAGTTCCTTCGCTGGTGTTTTGTTTTTTCTGAACGCTTCCTAAATGTACAAGTGGCTCAAATTCGCTCATTTTGAGGCGGGAACTGGCGGACGTGCAACAACTTTAATCATAAGATAAACACAAAACAGCAGTCTCTATCCGGAGCTCCTTCACGGGACTCCACAACTTGTAAACACCCGCTGCATCACACTCTCGCGGCTCTCACCTCAGCCCACACTCCTCAGCGATACCAAGCTGACCAATCAGAGCTTGCGCTACTCCTACGCGTTACATTTTTTTGAGAGGTGCGCGTCAACGAGGGGCTATGCGTCCACGCGTAGGCTGCGCCGTAGCGTATGCATGCGCTTGACGCAGAAGTATAAATCAGCCTTAAGAATAACCAAACACCACAGTTCAGAAGACGTGATTTGTAGGTTTGTCACAAAGTTTAACCATAATGGAGTGAAAGATCTTCATTTTAATGTGTTTTAAGACCTGTCATCTTGATTCAAGGGACCAAGAACTCATGAATATGATTTGCGCTATATAAATGCACATTACATTACATGCATTGTGGCCTTAACACAGATGAATTAGGTCACACTTCATTTTAATGTAAAATTCATGCTATTAACAAAGCATTAAGTAAGACTTTTAACTCAATAAACTACTAACTGGCTGCTTATTAATAGTTAGTAAGGTAGTAGTTGGGTTTAGGTATTGGGTAGGATTAGGAATGTAAAATAAGACCATACTTTATAAGTGCTAATAAACAGTTAATATCTCAATAATAGACAGGTAATAATCAGTAGTAAACGGTGTGAATTGTTACTTAAAGTGTTACCATTGTATTTAATTATTTAATTATTTATATCAATTATTATTTAATAATTGAATCATTTATTAATTATTCAATTATTTCTATACCTCAATACTCCACAAAAACATAAAACATTATTTATTTAGTTTCTATCGTTGCTATTGCTATTTTATGCAGATGTACTCCCTGCAAAATAATCCTGATCAATGTTAAATGATGAATTTCTTTCAAGTAAAGTTAGTCACTTTGTAAAATTCTATTCATATCACAATATATCAATCCAGAAAACTGCATATTGCAATGTAATATCTTGCAGCCCTAGAAACACACGCTTGACTGACAATCCTTTGAATGGGGCTCATTTCTGCATAGTTTACTGATGGGGCGGAGCATCTGTCTCCATCCATCAGCCCAAGCTCCGCCCACACATCTGCCGCACAGCATTATAATGAACTCTGAGTAAATGACTGTCAATCAGGGCGGGTTATAAATGCCATCCATCAGCTTTTAAACACTCCACTAGTGACAGGGATTCAGTTACTCGCTCAGTTGTAAAAGTTAAACTATAAACGTACATCTGTGCTGCTTTAGAGGCAGAGGCTTTAATTAAAGCATTATAAAAATGTATTAGTGCTTTTAAAGTTGTATTGTAAGTTGTTTTAATTACAAACAAAGTTGACTAAAGATCTTTGTTAAAGAAGTAGTTGAGCATATTCGAGATATCTACTTAAATGTATTAAATGTGTGATACATTAGCCCTTCTGTGAAGTGAATTATTTTTCAAATGTTTCCCAAATGCTTTTTAACAGAGCAAGGGAATTTTCACATTTTCTATAATAACTTTTCTTCTGGAGAAATCCTTATTTATTTAATTTAATTTAATATTTTTATTTTTATTTAATTTAAATTGTATTAATTGTATTAAATTTTTATTTTTATTTCATTTTGTCTAATTAAATCGGATTTTTTAAAAAACAATTTTAAGGAGTATTTATTTAAAATTTGTATTTTCTATTTTAATTTTAATTTTATTTATTTTGTTTTATTTTTATTTTATTTTGTCTGGAATAAAATTTGATTTTTTTTATACAATTTTAAGGAGTCTTATTTTATTTTTATTTTATAGTTTTTCTTTTTTTCATTTTTTTTTCTTTGTTTTATTTTATTTTGTCTGGAATTAAATTAGATTTTTTTTTATCTTTTTTTTGTGATTTTAATTTCAGTTTTTAGTAAAAAAAAAATTCTTTTATTTTCAGTTTAATTTAATTTTATTTTTATTTAATTTAAATTTTATTTTGTCTGGAATTAAATCAGATTTTTTAAAACCAATTTTTAAGGTCAATATTAGTAGCCCGACCCCTTAATTGGCTACAGAATAAGTTACTGTTGTCCAATGACTTGCCTAGTTAACCTAATGTTAACCAAATGAACCTAGTTAAGCCTTTAAATTGAGCTTTTAGCTAAATACTAATAGCTTGCATAATAACTAGTAAAGTATTATATTGTCATCATGACTATGACAAAAGAAATGAGTTGTTCTATATCTGCGTGTAGTGTTAGTACTGCTCTATGACTACAATACGACATTATTATTATTATTATTATTATTAATAATGATAAATATTACATTATACTTAGGGACTGTAAGGTTTTTAATTAAGAATGCATAAAGTTGTTGTATTTAAGGTTCTATTTCTATTAAGAGCTGTTCTTTTAAATGTTATATTAATTTAAAAATTATGATTAAACTCTGTTTAAAACAATATGAGGTTGTGCAACTCTTTTTAGCATTAATAATAGGCAATGGCAGCATCCGAAATCGCATACTTCCATATTACATAGTCAATAAAAACAGTATGCAATCCGAGTAGTATGTCCAAATTCATTGAATTCGAAAAACAATATGCGAGAAGTGGCTGGATGACCTACTACTTCCTGTGAAGTGCACATCTGATGGATGCTACACTATTCCATTATGCACTGTGAGATAATTCCTGAATGGGAGTGAAGCAACACAAGTGACGTGGGTAGGTCACGTGATCATGACAAAATGGCAGATGTAGTACGTCTGAGTTCCATTCATACTGCTCTCATTCATACAGTATAGTACGTACTTTTCTAACGGCCGAGTAGTATGTTCAAATGTACTACAGAGTAGCAGGCGATTTCGGACGCAGCCATTGTTTATTAAGGAGCATATTAGAATGATTTCTGAAGGATCATGTGACTCTGAAGAAATAATATACAATGCAGTTATGTTTAGAACATGGGCGGCACAATGTCTGTGGTTAGCACTGTCGCCTCACAGCAAGGTCGCTGGTTCGAGTCCCAGCTGGGCCAGTTGGCATTTCTGTGTGGAGTCAAAGACATGTAGGTGAAATGGGAACACAAAATTGACCGTAGTGTATAAGTGTGTGTGAATGTGAAAGTGTATGGGTGTTTGGCAGTACTGGGTTGCGGCTGGAAGGGCGTCCGCTGTGTAAAACATATGCTAGAATAGTTGACGGTTCATTCCGCTGTAGCGACCCCTGATAAATAAGGGACTAAGCTGAAGGAATGAAGGAACGTTTAGAGCATAAAACACTTTAAAACCCCAAACATTTTGGCTCAACTCATTTGAAAAAGAAAAGTAGCTCGTTAATAATTAAAATGTTTAGTATTATATAGTAAATACCCTATTATAAAATCATTTGCATAATTAGCTTTTGATTTGTTACTTCCTTAAATGAAGAACTGAACTCACAAATGAAATGATTCTATGTGCAGTACATTAAAGAAGGCTGAGAGCTGTATGCATATGATTTACCAGTCAAAAATAAATAAATAAATAAATAAATAAATAAATAACCATACGTCAATTATACATGAGTGCTACTTTCCCAGAATCCACTGAGTCCATTCAGGAAACATTCTTCATTAACTTCCTGTGAAAGACCTCCGGCTGACAGAGGAAAGGAGAGACAGACAGATGGAGAGAGAGACAGAATAGAGGAGGCGGAGCCGCTTCATGAATATGTAAAGACTCTTGCAGTGTTGTCAGTGATTAACCTAGTGCTGAATCACAGCAGAGGAAGAGCACATGTCAGAGGGATGAGAATATAGCTGGAGAAAAAGATTGAGAACATGACATGGAGAAAGAGGAAGAGAAGAGGAGGAAAGATTGATTAGAGGATGTTTGGAGAAAGACTATGAATTTTCAGCTGGGAAAACAGAGTATTTAAAGGGATAGTTCACCCAAAATTGAAAATCCTGTAATCATTTACACATCCTTCACCTTTTCCAAAGCTGTGTGAGTTTTTTTTTGTTCTGTTGAACACAGTAGAAGATATTTTGAAGAATGTTGGAAACCGGTAAAACCACTGACTTTCATAGTAGGGAATAAAATACTGTTGAAGTAAATGGCAACCATCAACTGAATGTTGAAGTCAATGGGGACCATTCATTGTAAAAATTAACCCAAAAAGGAAATAAATAAAAAAAGCTGTCGGGTTTCTATCACTCCAATATGACAGTAAACGCAAAACCTACACACAGTTCTGTCCAAACAACTTACAAAAGTTTCATCACAGGTGCCCAAAGAATATGTATTGTATTAAATATGTAAATTGTAGTTCTAAATACAAAGTATTAATTTTATTTGATGGTTCACGGCTAAAAATAGATTTTTGTATAATTTTGTCCTGTTCAGACAATGAAAGTGAATGGCAAACGGTGGCTGTCAAGCGTTGAAACTGACAAAAGGCACTGTGTGTGTGTGTGTGTGTGTGTGTGTGTGTGTGTGTGTGTGTGTGTGTGTGCGTGTGTGTGTGTGTGTGTATGTAAATGTGTGTATGTGAGAGGGTGAGTGTGAGCAATTATTTTATTTAATGCACTTTTTTAAAATATGTTTTTTTTTTAATGTTCTGCAATCTGAAATATGGCTAGGCATGGGCAGGTATAAGATTCTGATGGTATGATAACCTTGGATAAAAATATCACGGTTCCGCAGTATTGTGATTACTGCTCTAAAATATCTTCTTTTTTTAAATGTCTGGATTAAAAAAAATGTGTTCCATTTGAACACAATATATTTTATTTTGAGAAACATTTAAAACATTTCGGAGCAGTAAACATGTCAGGCTAGATAAATTATTGACTTCTGCTGTCTTTATTTGTTTCTAAAACAGATAATTTTTTTATTATTTAAAAAGGCACCTTTGGATATTTATTCTGCTGGAGATACTGTTGTCCTAAAAAAATCCAATATAAATACATTTTTACAAATACCTAAGGAACGGTATAGCAGAACATTTGAACCGTTTTAAAACTTTGACTTTACCAAACCACCGTATACCTTGAAAATCGTCCCATGCCTAAATATGGCTTTTTATTCTTTTTTTTCTTCATCTTTGTTGAGCTGCTTTGGCACAATCCACATTGTACACAGCATTATACACGTATAGATGAACTGAATTGAAATTTATTCCACATTTTTGAAATCTAAAACAAAACTTTGTAAGAAAATCCAAAGTATTCAGATCTCTTTGACTCTAAATATTGACATATTGTTTATTTTTCAGCAAGATGTCTTTTTAATATGTATTTCTTGATGTTAGTTCCCGTTTGAGCTGGGATTGGCTGTGGCTGTGCTCATGTCTGCGCTGGTGTGTCTGAGTCGTCTGTACACCGGCATGCACTCTGCTCTGGTAGGTCTGCAGGAGAGACACACTTTATAATGGACATGCACTTTTGCGTTTGATATAAAACATTTATACTTCTGTATAATTCATATAGTCTGGCTGGCCTTATCTCTAGTTCCTTTAATACAGTGCAGTTGTAGCTAAAGCAGATATTCGTTTGGCTCTAGAGCTCATGCTTGTGGATACTCATACATACTGTAGATGAATGTACAGAAATATATGAAATCACGGAGAACCGTGTAACGGCCTCTGAAAACACATATAACCACATAGCAAACAATGTAATGAGAATACTAAAGCAACTGCATAGCAACACCATAACCATTCAGAACGGCATAGCAAACACTGACAACTACAGTGCATCCGGAAATTATTCATAGCGCTTCACTTTTTCCACCTTTTTTTATGTTACAGTCTTATTTCCAAATGGATTAAATTAATTTATTTCCCCAAAATTCTACACACAATACTCCATAATGACAATGTGAAAAAGATTTGCTGAAATTGTTATTAAAAATAAAAAACTGTAAAATCACATGTACATCAGTATTCACAGTCTTTGTCATGAAGCTCTAAATTGAGCTCAGGTACATTCTGTTTCCACTGATCATTCTTGAGATGTTTCAGCAGCTTCATTGGAGTTCACCTGTGGTAAATTCAGTTGATTGGACATGATTTGAAAAGGCATACACCTGTCTATATAAGGTCCCAGGGTTGACAGTGCATGTCAAAGCACAAACCAAGCATGAAGACAAAGGAATTGTCTGTAGACCTCCGAGACAGGATTGTCTCGAAGCACAAGGCTGGGGAAGGTTACAGAAACATTTCTGCTGCTCTGAAAGTTCCAATGAGTACAGTGGCCTCCATCATACATAAGTGGAAGATGTTTGGAACCACCAGGACTCTTCCCAGAGCTGGCCAGCGATCTAAACTGAATGATCGGGGGAGAAAGGCCTTAGTCAGGGAGGTAATCAATAACCCGATGGTCACTCTGTTTGAGCTCCAGCTCTGTGGAGAGAAGAGAATCTTACAGAAAGACAACCATCTGTGCAGCAATCCACCAATCAGGCCTGTATGGTACAGTGGCCAGACGGAAGCCAGTCCTCACCTGAAATTTGCCAAAAGGCATCTGAAGGACTGTCAGACCATAAGAAACTAAACTCTCTGGTCTGATGAGACTAAAATTGAACTCTTTGGAGTGAATGCCAGGCGTTGCATTTGGAGAAAACAAGGCAGCGATCATCACCAGGCTAATACCATCCCTACAGTGAAGCATGGTGGTGGCAGCATCATGCTGTGGGGATGTTTTACAGCAGCAGGAACTGGAAGACTAGTCAGGATAGAAGGAAAGATGAATGAAGCCATGTACAGAGACATCCTGAATGAAAACCTGCTTCAGAGTGCTCTTGACCTCAGACTGGGGTGATGTTTCATCTTCCAGCAGGACAATGACCCTAAACACAGCGCCAAAATATCAATGGAGTGGCTTCACACCAACTCGGTGAATGTCCTTGAGTGGCCCAGCCAGAGCCCAGATCTAAATCCTATTGAACATCTCTGGAGAGATCTGAAAATGGCTGTACACCGTCGCTTTCCATCTAACCTGATAGAGCTTGAGAGGTTCTGCAAAGAGGAATGGGCAAAAATTCCCAAAGACAGGTGTGCCAAGCTTGTGGCATCATATTCAAAAAGACTTGAGGCTGTAATTGCTGCCAAAGGTGCATCAACAAAGTATTGAGCAAAGGCTGTGAATACTGATGTACATGTGATTTTTAATTTTTTTTATTTTTAATAAATTTGGAACAATTTCAAAAACTCTTTTTTTCACATTGTCATTATGGGGTATTGTGTGTAGAATTTTGAGGAAATAAATGAATTTAATCCAAAAAAGTGAAGCGCAATGAATACTTTTCGGATGTACTTACTGCATAGCAACATATCATGTAAAAACACACTAGCAACCAGCTCAAAACACCCTAACAGCCATCCAGAACACCCAAGCAACTGAATATTAGCATGTTAACTACCATTTACAAAATGTGGGATCCACGAAGCAACACTATAACCACTAAAAACACCCTAACAACAAGCTAAAAAAATGAACATCCACTCATGATACCCTAGCAACCAGTCAGAAACATTTTAACAATCCTTTGCAACAACATAGCAACATGTTAGCAGCCACTCACAACACTTTGGTAACTACTTAGCAACAAGATAAACGCCCACATCAGCCTAGCAACCTAACAACTCTTTACAACACCTTAGCAACCAAGCTTGAAAGATTATTCGAACACCCTCATAACTGCATAGAAACTGTCTACACATCTCATAATAATGGCATAAAGCAGTATTATAATTTCAGGATGACTGCAGAATATTCAATGAGCTGCCGAAATATCGAATGATAGAGTCCGACTCTAATGACTGAAATGCTTCTCCTTTGTTTCCTCTCAGGATGTGATTTGTGGTGTTGCAATTTCAGCCGTCATCATTGCTGTTTCATACCCATATTGGGGAACCATCGACTACTTGCAGCTTCACAACCCGGTCTCCCCCGTGGTGGGAATGGTTCTGCCCTTGTTCCTAGCCTACAAATACCCCGAGCTGGACCACTACAGCACCACACGGGGGGACACCACAATTATTTTAGCATGCAGTGCTGGATGTTCAGTCGGATACTGGGTTAATGAGCGATTGGGGTTGACCTTTTACCTCACAGGCCCTTTTCCAGTCACCCTACCACCTCTCACACTGGCAGCTTTGGGTTGTGGATTTGCTCGGTTTGTGATTGGAGTGTTAATGCTGGTTCTGACCAGGCAAACGGTGCGTTTTGTGAGCCTGAGGGTGCTTTGTTGGATTTTCGGAGCTTCTGTGAGCGACCCTGAAGCACGCAAGAGGAAAGAGATTGAAGTGCCGTATAAGTTCAGCACATATGTGGCCATCGGATTGGTCAACAGCATCCTGGTGAACAGATTGTTTGTGAAGATGGGACTCTGGGATTTGGGAGATTCTGTGTAATTTCTCAGCGTTTACAGGCAAGTTTGAGCAGAATCCCATTCCGTGATTTATTCTCAGGGAGAATTATTTTTAGGTGTTTGTTTAGGAATGGTGAGCGCTTCTAAATTCTCAGGAAATATTAAACATACTAGATAAAACATCAGTTTTTTATTAGATTTGGAAATGATATATAGCTCAATAATTAATATTGAATAATGAATATTATATTTTTCCTACTTGGAAATGAGATTTTGCACTGAAATTAAATATGTAAATTAGATGCTGGACTTCTTAGTCTGTCAAAAATTTTGCGCCTTAAAGAGGTATTTCACCCAAAAATGAAAATGTACTCATTAATTACTCATTTATAAGTTTATTTCTTCTGTTAAACACAAAAGAAGATATTTTGAAGAATGCTGAAAACCTGTAACCATTGACTTCAATAGTACTTGTTTTTCCTACTATGGAAGTCAGTGGTTACAGGTTTCCTGCTTTCTTCAAAATTATTAATATTGAATAATGAATATTATATTTTTCCTACTTGGAAATTAGATTTTGCACTGAAATTAAATATGTAAATTAGATGCTGGACTTCTTAGTCTGTCAAAATTGTTGCGCCTTAAAGGGGTAGTTCACCCAAAAATGAAAAAGTACTCATTAATTACTCATTTATAAGTTTATTTCTTCTGTTAAACACAAAAGAAGATATTTTGAAGAATGCTGAAAACCTGTAACCATTGACTTCAATAGTACTTGTTTTTCCTACTATGGAAGTCAGTGGTTACAGGTTTCCTGCCTTCTTTTAAATATCTTATTCTTTATTTAACAAAAGACAAACTCAAACACAAAAGAAGATATTTTGAAGAATGCTGAAAACCTGTAACCATTGACTTCAATAGTACTTGTTTTTCCTACTATGGAAGTCAGTGGTTACAGGTTTCCTGCTTTCTTTTAAATATCTTATTCTTTATTTACCAAAAGACATAAACTCAAAAGAAGATATTTTGAAGAAAGCTGAAAATCTGTAACCATTAACTTCCATAGTAGGAAAAGTAAGTACTATGTAAGTCAATGGTTACAGGTTTCCAGAATACTTCAAAATATCTTCTTTTGTATTTATGAGGTTATTTCTTCTGTTAAACACAGAATAATATATTTTGAAGAAAGCTGAAAACCTGTAACCATTGACTTCTATAGTAGGAAAAGTAAAGCAGGTCGCACACCGGAAGTGCCGCAACATGGCACGCACATGACAGTTAAAAGTATCACACACCAGACGCGGACATTCATATATTTAATATGAAACTAATCAGATGGCGCTCTGTGGCGCGGCAGAGAAATGAACAGTATCCTGAGTCGTGGCTGGGCGCCGCGGACAGCTGCCGATTTGCGGCGCCGGTGTGTGTACCCTGATTGAAACCTATGTTTAGAATTCTGAAATGTATGGCGCTGCGTGGCGTTACATGGTGCACCGCCGAGCGGAGCTTCTGGTGTGTGACCTGCTTAAGTACTATGTAAGTCAATGGTTACAGGTTTCCAGAATCCTTCAAAATATCTTTTGTATTTATGAGTTTATTTCTTCTGTTAAACACAGAATAAGATATTTTGAAGAATGCTGGAAACCTGTAACCATTGACTTTCATAGTACTTGTTTTTCCTACTATGTAAGTCAATGGTTACAGGTTTCCAGAATCCTTCAAAATATCTTTTGTATTTATGAGTTTATTTCTTCTGTTAAACACAGCATAAGATTTTTTGAAGAATGCTGGAAACCTGTAACCATTGACTTTTATAGTACTTGTTTTTCTTACTATGTAAGTCAATGGTTACAGGTTTCCAGCATTCATCAAAATATCTTCTTTTGTGTTCGACAGTTTAGAACGAGTAAAGTGAGAGTAGGGGACAGAACTTTCATTTTTTCATAGTAGGAAAGTCAACTACGATGGAAGTCAATGGTTACAGGTTTCCAGAATACTTCAAAATATCTTTTGTATTTATGAGTTTATTTCTTCTGTTAAACACAGCATAAGATATTTGGAAGAATGCTGGAAACCTGTAACCATTGACTTTCATAGTACTTGTTTTTCTTACTATGGAAGTCAATGGTTACAGGTTTCCAGCATTCTTCAAAATATCTTCTTTGGTGTTCGACATAAGAAAAAACAAAAAAAATTAGAGTAAAGGATGACAGTTTTCATTATGGGTGAACTATCTCTTTATCCTTTTTAGATTAAAGGGATAGTTCACTAAAAAATGAAAATGTACTCCTCATTTAGTCTTTTATGAGTTTCTTCTGTTAAGCACAAAAGAAGATAGTTTGAAGAATGCTGAAAACCTGTAACCTTTGACTGTTATAGTATTTCTTTTTACTGCTATGGAAGTAAATGGTTACAGGTTTCCAGCATTCTTCAAAATATCTTCTTTTGTTTTTAACAGAAGAAACAAACTCATAAAGGTTTAGAACGAGTAAAGTGAGAGTAGGGGACAGAACTTTCATGTTTTCATAGTAGGAAAGTCAACTACTATGGAAGTCAATGGTTACAGGTTTCCAACATTCTTCAGAATATCTTCTGTTGTGTTTAACCGAAGAAAGAAACTCATACAGGTTTGTAACAGTTTTCATTTTTAGGTGAACTCTTCCTTTTAAAAGAAGCCAAAGGTGAAGTATGTAATTTCTGTGCCACAATCAAATTAAAGACATTCACATTAATTAATTTCCCACACTAACAGTTTAGCCTTTTTATTTATTTACAACTTCACTGTTAATTTGAACACTACCATCTGAGCCTGCACCAAACAATCGCATAGCATTAGCTGCTATTGTTAGCATTACCAATAGCATTGTTTTGCTAAGTTATGTTTGTTATGCATACATTGGATGAATCCATGAATGTGCGTTATAAATGTTTACATACTTTATGAACATTAAGCAGAACGGTGGCTCAGTGGTTAGCACTGTCACCTCACAGCAAGAAGGTCACTGGTTTGAGCCTCGGCTGGGTCAGTTGGCATTTCTGTGTGGAGAATGTTCATGTTCTCCCCGTGTTGGCGTGGGTTTCCTCCGGGTGCTCTGGTTTCCCCCACAGTCCAAACACATGCGCTACAGGTGAATTGAATGAACAAAATTGGCCATAGTGTATGTGTGTGAGAGAGTGTGCGTAAAACATATGGTGGAATAGTTGGTGGTTCATTCCGCTGTGGCAACCTAGAAACTACCGATATCTACTTTTGGTTAGTAATGCAGAATGCACACTTGTACCTTTTGAGTCTATTGAGAATTATGACTGTTGCCCCAAAGGCCCAAAGTTGAGATTTATCTAAACTGTACTGTTGGACAGGTTTATATTATCTGTTGTAAAGTTGCTCTATTAGTAAGGAATATGATATTTTCCTCTTTGGAAATGAGATTTTGCACTGAAATAAAAGATATAAATTAGACAATATAGAAGAAATAAATTGCGCTTTAAATGGATATTAACCTCAAAATGAAAATGTACTCACTATTTACTCTTTATGAGTTTATTTCTTCTGTTAAACACACAAGAAGGTATTTTGAAGAATGCTGAAAACCTGTAACCTTTGACTTTTATAGTATTTGTTTTTCCTGCTACACAACAAAGAATAAGTTATTTTGACGAAAGATGAAAACCTGTAATCATTGACTTCCATAGTAGGATAAGCAAATACTATGGGAGTCAATGGTTATAGGTTTCCAGCATTCTTCAAAATATCTTCTTAGTGTTTATGAGGTTATTTCTTCTGTTAAACAAAGAACAAGATATTTTGAAGAAAAATAAAAACCTGTAACCATTGACTTCCATAGTAGGAAAAACAAATAATATGTAAGTCAATGGTTACAGGTTTCCAGCATTCTTCAAAATATCTTCTTTTGTGTTTATCAGAATCAGAAAGAGCTTTATTGCAAGGTATGTTCACACATACTAGGAATTTGTTTTGGTGACAGAGCTTCTACAGTGCAACAGGATAACAGAGACAGGACAAAAAACAGATAATAAATATATTTTAAAAAATAGAAGTAAGTAGTGAGTGCAAATATACAAATTGACAAGTGTATGTACATGTTTATTACTATATACAATGTTATATGTGCAGTTGTTATGTGCAAATTGGCATGTAATTTATGAGGTTATTTCTTCTGTTAAACAAAGAATAAGATATTTTGAAGAAAAATAAAAACCTGTAACCATTGACTTCCATAGTAGGAAAAACAAGTACTATGTAAGTCAGTGGTTACAGGTTTCCAGCATTCTTCAAAATATCTTCTTTTGTGTTTGAGTTTATTTCTTCTGTTAGACAAAGAATAAGTTATTTTGAAGAAAGACGAAAACCTGTAACCATTGACTTCAATAGTAGGAAAAACAAGTACTGTGTAGGTCAATGGTTACAGGTTTCCAGCATTCTTCAGAATATCTTCTTTTGTGTTCATGAGGTTATTTCTTCTGTTAAACAAAGAATAAGATATTTTGAAGAAAAATAAAAACCTGTAACCACTGACTTCCATAGTAGGAAAAACAAGTAATATGTAAGTCAATGGTTACAGGTTTCCAGCATTCTTTTAAATATATTTTTTTTGTGTTCAACAGAAGAAAGAAACTCATAAAGGTTTGAAACAAGTGAGAGTAAATGATGACAATTTTCGTTTTTGGGTGAACCATCCCTTTAAGTCTGTAATAAAGTTTATGATAGTGACACATATAACATTAGCTTTTATAAGTGCTTTGACTGCCTCAACTCTTAAGGTCCTTTTGTATAATAATGCGTTTGATATTTATTACAAAATACTGAAGAACATATTTTGTACATTGAGTTTCCTGCTTTGACATTAACAATGTGTGTTTATGAGCTTTTACAGATGTGGTGAAGGAAATGAATAAACACTTATAAAAGCAGCTCTGAGAAACACGTCGCCTCTCATGCCTGCCTGCAATTCTCCGGCTGTTTGTTTTGCATTTTTACAGTGTTTGAGTGTTTGCTTTAGACGGTTTAATAGTTCTTTACACTACAGAAACCACAAACCCTCATGAATGAACTGAACACACACCAGCCTTTCACACACACACACAAATTAAACAGACCATAATAGCCACTAATCGCTTTAGACGCTAATACTTTCACAATATGTGATCATGGACCACTAAAAATCATTGAAATAATAAGTAAAGTTCACGTTCCATGAAGATGTTTATAAATTTCCTACTGTAAATATACACCACCTGACAAAAGTCTGGTCGCCTATCCAATATTTAGGAACAACATAGTCACTTGACTTATATGAAAGGCAAAGGCCTCTAGATTACGCTTATTTTACCTAAATAAAATCTGATCATGCCTTGATTTTTAATGATTTAATTAGGAAAGTAAGGTCTGACTTTGCTCAGACAAAACTCTTGTCACTGAACAGAAATAATGTCCAGTATAGAATATAACGTCATGGTGCAGTGGAAAAAGAGTGAATATTGTGTCTGACTCCATCATGAGCTTGGAGGACTGCATCCATACATCTCTGCAATGAGTCAAATCACTTATTAATAAAGTCATCTGGAATGGCAAAGAAAGCGTTCCTGCAGGACTCCCAGAGTTCAAGATTCTTTGGATTCACCTTCAATGCGTCCTCATTTTACCTGCTCAATAATGTTCATATCTGGTGACTGGGCTGGCCAATCCTGGAGCTCCTTGCCTTCTTTGCTTTCAGGAACTTTGATGTGGAGGCTGAAGTATGAGAAGTCGCGGATCCCTGCTGAAGAATGTGCCCTCTCCTGTGGTTTGTAATGTAATGGGCAGCACAAATGTCTTGATATCTCAGGCTGTTGATGTTGCCATCCACTCTGCAGATCTCTCGCACGCCCCCATACTGAATGTAACCCCAAAACACGATTTTTCCTTCACCAAACTTGACTGATTTCTATGAGAATCTTGGGTCCATGCGGGTTCCAATAGGTCTCCTGCAGTATTTGTGATGATTGGGATGCAGTTCAACAGATGATTCATCTGAATAATCTACCTTCTGCCACTTTTCCAAATAATCAACTGGAAGTAAAATTATGATTTGTTGCTCTTACAACTGGGATTGATGACAAGACTTTAGTCAGGTAGTGTATCAAAACTTAACATTTGATTAGTAATATGCATTGCTAAGAGCTTAATTTGGACAACTTCAAAGGAGATTTTCTGAATATTTAGATGGTTTAAATCCCTCAGATTAAATGTTTTTAAATGTTTGTCTCAGCCAAATATTGTAAAAAAAAAAAAAAAAAAAAAAAACATGCATAACTAGATTTTTAACACTTGAAAAAGTAGCAAAATTATCAAATTTCCTTCATCTAAGTTGAATATATAAGTTAAAGTTCACCATTTTGAAGATAATGAAAAGCTTGTTAATTTCTGTTTATCTCCTGGAAATCATGTTAAACTGTCTCTTTCTAGCCCTGACCTGTCTGATAACCTGTTAAACCAGACACTCTCTCTGTAATCTTAACTCACACAGACACAAATTCATGTTTGTTTAAGGGAGAGGTCACGCAAAAAGTATAAACTGTTTACGAAATTTTGTCGTCTGTTGACCACAAAACCTCATATTCTGAAGGTTAATTCTTTATGGACTTTATGCACATTTCATTGTATTACATCTTGTATATCTCTTGTTCAACCTCAGTACTGTTTACTCCACCTAACCCTACCCCATCTCATCCCCTATTTTGCACTACTATTTATCATCTACACTTATTTTTACTGTAAATTGTTGTTTAATGTGATGTGATGAGAGTAGTGAGATGTATTTAATCTCATTTCGCACATGGATGTGCAGCCGACAAATCTACAGCAACTGCGTGATGCTATCATGTAAACATGGACCAAAATCTCTTGAATCTATGCCACGAAGGATTAAGGCCGTTCTGAAGGCAAATGGGTGTACAACCAGGCACTAGTACGGTGTACCTAATAAAGTGGCCGGTGTGAGTATGTGCATCTTATTCTATCTATAATCTGGAAAAAAAAACAGTCAATAGTAGGAACAAAAAAAAAAAAAAAATACTATGGAAATCGTTGACTGATTTTCCAACATTCTTAACATATCTTCCTTTGTGTTAATCAAAGAAAACAAACTGAAACGGGTTTGTAAGAAGTGGAGAAAGCAAATGATTAGTTTTACAATTTTTGTTTTTGGGTGAACTGTCCCTTTAAAGCGCAGTGACTCCATTTTAACGAGTTACAGCTGAAGTGCAGGCCTAAGTAACTCGTTTTTATACAAGTCAATAAACTTGTGCTTACTTGTTATGAACACTGGATTTTCTAGCATTAGTGAAGCTGTTTAACACATACCTGATGATTCAGTGCTGCACACCGACATGTTCGACGTGCTGTTATCAGGTAAACACACCTTCATTTTAGACGTGAATCATTAGCACGCCGTCTCTGTTTACTTCTGTGAGGGCGATCAAATGTACATGGGGAGTTGGCTAGTAACATTACTGAACTCCTTTTATCAAGTAGATATTGTGAGAAAAGTGTTATTTGTCTTGTAAAGTTTTTAAAATGTTTAACCACTTAATGTCAAATACTTTATGTAGTTTAATAGCTCCTCTAATTTCTCAAGTCTGTTATCTGTTTGACTAACATCGTTCAAGTCAACTTGCTTCTCAAAGGAAAACTTCACTTTTGGGGGTAAAGGCTCATTTTACAAGTCTCCTAGATTCAAGTTTGACTAACCATTTTTAAATCCATTCAGCCAATTTCTAGTTCTGGTAGGTCACGTTTAGCTTTTTCCTACTGAAAAATCCATCTTAAACCAGCCTAGGCTGGTTGGCTGGTTTTAGAGGGGTTTTTGGCCATTTCCAGGCTGGTTTCCAGCCATTTCCAGCCTGGTCCTAGTTGGTCAGGCTGGGAGATGACCAGCTCAGCCAGGCTGGGAGCCCAGACAAAACCAGCAATGTCCAGCTTAAACCAGGCTGGTCAAGCTGGATTTAGATTGTTTTAGCTGGTCATTTACCAGCCTGGACATGGCCAATACCCCTCTAAAACCAGGCTGGTCAACCAGCTAAAACCAGCCAACCAGCCTAGGCTGGTTTAAGCTGGATTTTTCAGCAGGGTTAGCTTAGCATAATTCATTGAATCAGATTTGACGATAAGTATTTTGTTAAAAAAATAAAATAAAAAAAGAAGAGATACTTTTGATAATTTTTCTATTTAAAGCTCAATGTTTCTCTTACTTGAGGTATTTTCTAATATGCTAGGAACTGTAATCTCATTCTGTCGTAATAGTCAAGAAAATCTACCTTTAAAAATTGTTCACTGTATTCATTAAATTAAAAGTGCTATCCGTCAATGCTCTGTCAACTCACCACTAAATTGTAAAATGTAAGCAACTTCCCAAACTTGAATATTTCTAGCAAATGCATAGCTACTACCTAACACTAATTAGGAACCTGTTGGCCAAGTAATAAGCTGGATAAAGTACATCCTTCTTCCTGTCTGGCTTTATGTTAGGGATAAAGTCCATCCAGGACTTTATCGCGAAATGAAGCCTGACATCCAGGACTTTATCGCGAAATGAAGCCTGACGTATAAAACCGAAGGGCTTTATTCTGCAAAAACAACTGTCCTGGATGTACTTTATCTGACATACTACACGGCTACTTAACACAACATTGTTCTGAGCCATAATAGTTTATTAATTCTAAAATTAAACACAAAGCTGACAGAAATGAAAACAGCTGATGGAGTAAACAGTAACCTGCCCATAATTCAGTCACAAGATGGCGCCAAACAGTCAAAAACACAAAGCTTACAAAAGAAAACAGCTGATGGAGTATACACTAACCTGCACATCATTCAGACATAAGATGGCGCCTAACAGTCAAAAACACAAAGCTGACAAATGAAAACAGTTGGAGTATACGCTAACCTGTACATTATTCAGTCACAAGATGGTGCCAAACGTCAAAAACGCAAAGCTGAAAGAAACTAAACCACCTATATAAAGCATATACGTATGTATTATTTATTCACAAGATGACATGACAGACGAACAGATGCACATGTGGTTGTAAGTACATAAATGTGAACGGATTTACAGACGGTCAAGTTGATTCGAAGTTCCCAGATGAGCATACGTTATTCAGTGGTTGTTATCTGAGAATAATATATCTTGCATGACTGACCAATCAGAATAAAGTATTCCAGACAGCCGTGAAATAATATTCGATAACAACATCAATATTTAATCTTATTTTCCCTCAAATTAAATAAATGCTTTATTTCTATGTTAGTGTTTCTCAACCACGTTCCTGGAGGACCACCAACACTGCATGTTTTGGATGTCTCCTTCGTCTGTCACACCAATTACAGGTCTTTAAGTCTCTGCTAATGAGCTGATCATCTGAATCAGGTGTGTTTGGTTAAGGAGACAGGGAAATGTGCAGAGCTGGTGGTCCTCCAGGAACGTGGTTGAGAAACACTGCCCTATGTTAAAGCATGTCACTTTGGAGGACACTGCTTGAGAAAAAGCTGACAAATATAGACATTTGTTGGTTTACTCAACCGTATTCATTTATTTATTTCCATGTCAGTATATGAATTGGACACAAGGATTCAGTCTTGATGTTTAATATTGCTTAAAACAGTGACTTATCTTCTGAACATACAGAAACACATGCCGTTGTAACTAGAACTCATTCTCTTGAAGACAGAAGTGGGTGGTACTCTGTATGTAGGGGGAGGAGCTAATTGATAGGGCGTGGCTAATTGGATCTTCATTATGCCCTCACAGGAAGGGCTCAATATCGATGTCTATGGCGGAGCAGGGCATCGTGAGCTCAAAGCGACTGATGACATCAGGGTGCAGGACCCCGAGGTGCCCGATATTCTTGCCTGATGAAAAGATCTCAGCACAGCGACCAGGGAAGAAGGTTGAATCTGTAAGAAAAATTAAAGTGATTAAAAATGTATTTTATTCTTTAGAAGAAAGGGCTGTTTTAGTGTCATTCATAAAAAAACATTAGGTGTTAAAGGGCACATAGTTTACCTCTTTTTTATGATTTAATATTAATATTATGGTTCTTCTGAGTGTGCCAGTTTAGGTTCAGTTTAAAACACAATTCAGATTTTTTTATTATAATGTGTTAAAAAGTGTCATGTTGGGGGCGTGTCCACAGTTCGCTGATTTAGGGGTGTGTTGCTTCACATGTAAATTAGTTTCGGCTTCCGCCCCCGTTACGTTGGGTTTGCAACAGAGGCAGACAGGCAGACTGAGAGGATCCGCATTCAGACGTACATGTACGGCTCGGACTCAGACCAAGCAGAGAGTACAAAATCATTTGTGTCTTTGTACAGTTTTACAGCCAACTGTGTGCTAGTTTCAAGTGCCGAGCTTGTACACCGAGACTAATAACCACGTACACTGAATTAACTTTGACTGAGGCACCGGATGCGCCGCTCAAAGCCGCGACACGGCACACCTAACACTCTCTGTTGCGCGGCAAAAACATGAAGTGTCCTGAATCGTCGCGCCACGCATTTTTGAATTCTAAACATAGGTTTCTGCAGCGGTCCACGGCGCCCAGCCGTCGACTTGAGTGTACCCTGATAGAAATCTATGTTTAGAATTCTAAAACGCATGCTAGTTAAGATCACAGGGAGCTTCTGGGATCGCGAGAAATGCAAACGGCTGAAGTACAAGGTGACTCAATGAGAAGTACACATGTTTGCAAACCTACCTAAAGATACAACCAATAATTCCGATTAGAGCGATAATGTGGAGAATATTGCTCTTGTGTTGAGCCCATTGAGCCTTGCATCTAAAAATAGAGCTAGCGTGTTCCTTTAATTATTGCTTCGACTCGCGCTAAAAATGGCGGACGTGAATCAACAAACTGAGGATATGATGACGCGCCTGTCAATCAATATTGGTGGGCGGGGGGACCGCTCTCCTACGTAAAGATGCGGTCGGTTTGAAAACCGCTCCAATTGGTCCACCGTTTTTTATGTTGTTAAATTGAAAAAAAAGCACTGGGTGTGCTTATATCACCCCAATATGACGGTCTATACACTATACATGCATATATGTCTGTCTAAACAGCTTGAAAAGTAGATTTTTTACCATAGGTGCCCTTTAAATTTTGTTGTCTGCACTGAATTTGAATTACAGAAGTGATTTAAACATTATATACAAAGCTACGTATATACACCTTATAATTCTTAACATTTACTAGGTGTTAATAATTGTTTTATCCCATAAAGGTGTCCTAATCTTCAAAATAAAATGTAGGGTATTTTTTTACTTTCCAGAGAATGACAATTGGTCAGAATAACAAAGGTTTTAATTGTGTTTTAAATGAAAATCAGGGTAATTCAGCTAACTATTACTTTCTGAACACTTCTGAAGTTAAAAAGCTGGTATTTTGACGTCTAAAAATGATTATGGAAAACATGGAAGTTTTTAAGTTAGCCATCATGTCATCAGTAGTACAGAATAATAATACTTAATAGTTACTCAAACAATACTATCAATCTATTATACTACTACTGTAAATCATAAATTGACAAATTTCATGTAAGGTCTGTTCAATGTTTTTTATAGATCTGTGCTGTTTATAAATGTATACAAGCTAGGGCTGGGCGATATGGCAAAATTATTTTTCATATTGAATGATAACAGTATACATTTCGATATCAGTTGTTAATGCTTCCAGATTTAAAAGAGTACCCCACCAATTACTGAAGCAACAAAAATTAGAGGGTCCATTGAACAGGCATAAAATTGCCATAACATTTTCTGCCAATACATTTTTGGTGGCTGAAAATTCTGTACATCTCGTATATGAATCTGAACAACAATTTCAGATTTCCATTGTTGCACATTTCTGCTGTGTGATTGGCTCTGTGATCAACATAGAGTAAAAAAGTCCATAGCTTGTCATTGTTATTAACAGATTTTATCGTTATTCGATATGATATCGTTTACACAAGCATAACTTATTTAAATAACTCATGAAAAAAAATGTAAAAATAAATTCAATCAGATTACAGATCAGATAAGGCGTAGCAATTCACTTGAGAAGGCAGTCATGCTGGGAATGGTCAGCGGAAGTAGGAGGAAAGGCCGCCCAAGAACTCGTTAGCTCGATACTGTTAAGTCGGATACCAACATGAGCATGCACGAACTCAAAGAAGAGGTGATTAATAGAACTGTGTGGAGGGGAATGATCCATAGAATGACTGAAAAATCGACCTTGATTGAACGGATAATTGATTGATTGAATCGATAGACTGCTGAGGGGAAAACTGAACACATTTTTTTCAGCCCATCTGATCTCACAATCTTCCCAAATTTAGACCTGGGTTAAAATGGTATTTAAACGGGTATTTATTTTTGATGATGGCCTAAAGTTTAACCATCAAATAAACTCAGTTATAAGAACTTGCATTTTCCAACTATGGTTGCTTTCTAAAGCAAAGCAAAGTCCTTTCTTTTATTTAAAGACTTCGAAAAGGTTTGACATGTTTTTATTTGATCTTGGCTGGACTATTGAAACTCACTTTACTTTGGGATTAGCCAGTCACCTCTTAACAGGCTACAACTTGTCCAAAATAGCAGTGGCCTGTCTACTGACTAGGACCAATGGCCAGTTTCCACTGAGAGGTATTGTTCGGTTCGGTTCAGTACGCTTTTATGGTCGTTTCCACTGTCAAAAGGCGTACCAAACTTAACCGTACCATACCACTTTTTGGTCACCCTTTGCAAAGGGTACCAAGGGTACCAAAAGTCGGAGCTAGATGCGCAGTTGACGCTATTGGTTTAGAGAGATACGTCATTAGCTCGCACAACAAGCCAGAATGAAAACAGGAATACACAGCCGAGAGATTAAGCTGTAATAATATATACATATAATATTGAGCCATGGTCGACGCGAGCTCAAACAAACCTTTTCGTCATCTTGATAAACAGCCACAAAGCCACGAAGAAGAACAGATTCTTCCCTGTGCCCCGTAGTTTTTTACGAGCCAGTCTGAAGCGTGAAGGCTTTCTTGCTTGCATGCACGTCTATATTTGAAGTAACAAACTTCTTGAGGTGATGATAATAACGTGTGGCTGATTACTGAAGTGCTTTTGAAACCTGATCCTTTCAGAAACTGACAAACGCGAGAGTCACGCATTAGGAGACGCGGAGAAGCCGGAAAAAAACAAAGGAGCAAATTATTTTTTCAGCAAACATGAACAAACTGCCATGTTTAACTATTATCATCATCTTTTGGACTATTATGAACTCTGTATGATGGCTCTAACAGAGGTTACATGTGCTGCTGAAGAATAAACATACAGATGAGAGGTTTGCACTTATTGTGGGTTATATTTAGTGTTGATTTTGAACCCAAATAAGGACTAAATGTATGTTGTGTGTAGTTTATTTGTAATTGGTAACTTATCAGAGACTGTAAAGGTCTGTATGTGTTCATATTTGTCACATTTATTTATTTATTTATTTATTTTATAATTGCAGACGTTACAGTAGTCCACTGTCATTGATCTGCAGTTATGATCAAATTATGTTCATAGAAAAGTTAGTAATAAACATTTGTACACAAGTATTTATGTGTATAAAGCATCTGTTTTGTGAGAAGTGCTGCTCATATGATATGGAACGACCCTTACAGCTTTACTGTAGACATTTTCTCGAAAATTGACTTTGACTGAAACTTTCTGTCGTACACCACGCTCATCAAAAGAGTACCATTGGTACCCTTTTAGCAGTGGAAACGCAAGCCTGATAAAGGTGACCCGTACTGTACCACTCAGTGGAAACGGGCCATAAAAGAGGGAGCATATTACTCACTTACATATTTTTTATGCTGGCTGCCTGTTCATTTTAGAGTTTGTAGGCCTGTCACGATATCTATTTTTTTGTTATACGATATATTGCACCAAAATATATTGCGATAAACCATATTATTATCGTTTTAATTCCATTTTATGCCACTCATTATATAATGCCAGAATGACACTGTAATATCACTACAATGCAAAAAAATACATTATATTTTACTCTTAAGAATATTTTATTTAATTATAGTCATTTTAACAGTTTAATAATCAGGCATCACAATGTGAAAATGCAGATTCTAAATAAATTATAATAAATGTTAACAAAAAACTGCAAGGTAAACAGTACCAGAGGCCGCGATATCTGCTACCAGATCTATTTTCACTCATCAGACACCCACAGGAAAATATACTATAGTAATTTTATAGTAAATACTAAAGCGTTTAACCATACTGACACCTGCAATAGAGATAGAGATGTTGAGCAATCAGTTAAAATGTTGCTAGCTTTGGTTTTTATGTATGAGCGATATATATTGCATCACCAAAAATTATCAGGTCATGTCCATGTGTTGTGCGATAAGTCCATGTATTGATTATTGTGACAGGCCTACTCTAAACAGTATGACTACAGTTTACCTTCCTGAGCTAATGGCATTGTACCAGCCTACCAGATCCCTTCGGTCCTCCAATCAGGATCTGCTTTGCATCCTTAAATCAAGACCTAAATGTAGGGGAGATTGTACATTGTGGCTCTCCGGCTTTGGAACACCTTACCACCATCAATAAGACAAGCACCAGCTTTAAGACTAGACTTAATACTTATTTGTCTTAAAGGGTCACGAAACACCAAAACACATTTTTGGAGATGTTGACAGTCATATATATGTGTCCCACGTTGCTAATAACACATATATTTAGCAAACAATTGAAAATTGGTTTGTGATTGGTAAATGTGCCACAACGAAGGTTTTGTTTTCATAGTTCCAACATGTGTGGATTACAGTGGTCTGCTAACACATTACAAAAATAATACCTGAGAGCTTTTCGCATCTGGTAATGGTGAAATCCAGATTTGCCACTCGTCTACTTTTAAAAAAGACGCAATTTCAGTTGGTGTTGATTGTCTTGTCTCTACAATGTTTGTTCGTATCGCCAGCAGTACTTTTTCAGTTTTTAAAGACATACCTTAGTCAAAACAATTTAGTTAGTAAGTTTACAGTAATATCACTACAATATTTTGGACTGAAAATCCTCCACTTCCACACAGCTCTCAGAACCACTGTAAATGCTGCTCCTCGATTCGCTGTCTATCTCCTCTGCGTCTGTGTTTGTGTTGTCGGTGTGCAAATCAGCTGTAATGCATGTACTGAAACTCCCCTTTTTATGCAAACCCTTCCCTCTTTTGCCACTCGACACTCCCACCAAAACAAAGCTGGATTCACCCACTTTCCTGACTATTTTTCAAACTAGAGGTGTGAAAACACTCTGCTGAGACGGAGGGGTTCATGGACCTTTAAAGGCCCTTTTACGTGAACATCAGTAATCGAAGTATTTGCCAAATTATAAATTTTTCGACTTAACTGCAGTTCGGCACTTTCACTTTCATCCAGGAACATTTCATGCATGCCCCCCGTGACACACAAGATATTGGATGCGAGGATGATCTGCTGGAAGTGTAGTTTTAGTGGAATGTTTGATAGCGCACAGCGAATGGGAGAAAAAAACCCTTTGCATTTCTCTGTTATTTAGATTCACTCGCTAGGTAGCGTCAGAAAGCCATGCGTGTATACTATCCTGTCACAAAATGCAGTGAAAATCCTACACGACGATAATAGTTAGATTAAGGTGTTTACATTCGGAGAGCAGCATTTACAGCGGATCTTTCGGTCTACAATATTATAGTACAATATTATAGTGATATTAACATACTGTAAACTTAGTAACTAAATCATTTTGACTAAGATATGTCTTTAAAAACTGAAAGAGTACTGCTGACGATAGGAACTAACTTTGCTATCTGAATAAACAAACAAAGAACACCGATCACACGTACTTACCAAATCTGTCGAGATTCGAACCATTTCCAGATGCGAAAAGCTCTTGGGTAAAAAAATGTTCCTTACAAACATATTTTTGTCGCGTGTCGTGTGCACTGTAATCCATACGTGAGTCTAACTGCGCTCTCATCGTGGGAAAATGAAAACAAAAACTTCGCTGCAGCACATTTAATAAACAAAACACTGACGATCCATGTCTCCAAATTCTTGTTCTTCCACTTGTTTTGGCAACACATCGTGGCGTCTCTCTGCCGTCAGAACACTGTAACAGGTAAAAAGTCTTCGAAGCTATCATGCATATTAATGAAGTTGCACCGCTTACACAATAGTGCGCTGATTGGTTCGAACCAAGTCTTTCTCATGAATAATGGTGCACACTCAGAGACGTACCGATGTACTTACAGGTACAGACATCCAGTCTCCACGCTGGATTACACGCAAGGATTTAATCGCCGTGACGCAGCTTCAAAAATAATTTCAAACCGGAAGAACGAATTTGCTGGAAATAACGCAAAAACAACCAATTTTCACTTTTTAGTGAAATATCTGTGTCCTAATAGTGTTTTTAAAAGTGTGGGACACATATATGACTGTCAACATCTCAAAAAATGTGTTGTGGTGTTTCGTGACCCTTTAAATACTACACTAGTTTAAAAAAAAAAGCTAATTTCTCTGAATTTGAATATTCTTTAAAAAAAAAATTGGGATAATTTGTGCAAGTCAGCAAATTATATAACACTCTTCTAGTATATTTTTGAATATTTAATTAAAAATGTTTACATATTGTGCTTTTAAGCTTCATCCGTCCATTACGTGGAAATAAAAATGAGGAAAACAGGATCTGACTGTCCAGCAATAAAAGAGCTCAAACACTTCCTGTTAACGTTCTGTTGACCTACTGCACGCTGTTAAATATTAACAAGTCAAAATTAATCTTTGAATATGACTCATAAGCTCAATAAACAGATGCACACGGTGATCTCTCTATGAGGATCAGAGGAAGAACATCATCATCATTATGCGGACTTTGAGCTTTTCTTCCTCACCTTCTGCCGCCTGGATGTGGTATCCTTGATCACGGCCTGGTTTGACATCCAGAAGCTGCATGACCCGATCCAGAAGCCCATGGATGACCTCGAAACCTGGACTCTTGTTGTAGTAAATGGCACAGAGACGCCGGTTGTTACGAGCTCCTACATCTGAAAGTTGCAGGAATTCAGATAGCGTTAATTAGCATGCGCTACATGTGACAAACTATCTGGTGGTGAATAAAATTAACAACATATTAAAGTCAAAATGATACATTCTATAAGTTTAACCCTTTGAATGGCATGATAACTGTTTGTTGACCTTTTTGTCTATAGGCTATTGTCAAAACAAAAATCTTGAAATTTAGATTGGAGTATGGTGGCCGAGAGAGCTTAATGTGCTGCAATTAAAAAAAAGAAACACGTGCAATTACAAAAATATCTTCATCCGTTTGACAGCAATTCCTCACAACGCAAACACATTTTTATATAAAAAAACGCGATGCATTTTCACCAATGACTGGATAAAATATGGACGACTCGACAGCGCCATTTCCCATTGAACGAGTTGAAGGCAAATGTCTCATGATTGGCACAAACTGTCGCAAAAGACATGCTGAAATTGGAGTCTGGGCATGAGCAGAAGTACTGCGTGATGGAGCCAGAGGAGTAGCTGCGGAATCAAGCTTCTAGCCAAACGCTTGTACATCAAATCAACCCCCCCACCCCCCTTTATTCAAAGGTTAAACGCAGTGCCTACACATTGCGTTTACATAGTAGCCTTTTTTTTGCTGTTATATCAACACAAATGTTTGTAATAGCGCTAACAAAGGTGAGGTTTTATATAACAAAAATTTTATCGCGCCAGCTCCGGGGCACAGCGCACATTACTTGTGGGCCGATTTCGGCTTGGATGCGGCAGCGTCAGCACGCTAACGGCCACCGCATCTGGCCCAATTGACTCGGTAGGTACAGCAGACGGAGTCGGGCTGAGGGGTAAGTCTCCGGCAGGCGAGAATCTAGCCGGAACTTGCCCGAGTGTATTTTGCTATCTGGGTGGTTGGCCGTGTATCAGCAAACTAATAAAGCCCGATAAAGCCCTGACCTTACCAAATAAACAGTGTTCCACCAGAGCCTATATGTCAGAAACTATAGTTTACTGCTGAACTCATTTTATCATTGTAAAATAACACAGAAATGGAATAATAACACTTCAGTCTCCTTCCGAAGCTCCGACGTCTGCTTTGAGAACATGTCAATCAGAACTGTCAGTCACGATGACACACCCAGCATTAAATTACTGCTTAAAACATACTCTTTACAAAAATGAAGATCTGCACCAATATTAGCATGATAACCAGTGCCTTAATTGACCAGAACAATCTTTCGAGACATTTTATTGTAAGTGTAATTAATTTTTTTATATGGGCTCAAGTCTCGTTCATTAACACGCAGGAGGTGGCCTTTATGACTTGTACTGCAGCCAGCCCCCAGGGGGCGATCTAACGGCCGAGACCTTCACTCTAAAGCAGGCGTGTGGCACACTTAATTTTCACATACTTGTGGAACACAAAGGGAAATGTTTCAAGGGGACCCTAAAGCCTATGTGCCGTGACTGTTGCTCAGTGAAGTTGTAGGTGATCTTTGAAAAGTGAGTTTTTATTGTTTGTTTATTTTATCATCCTGATTAACCTCGTCTTTTGTTTTATTAGCCTAAATAGCCAGGTCCGTCACATTTTAGGGTCCCCTTTAAACTTTTCCATTGTGTTCAGAGCTATTTGAAAATGCTGTGGAAAAAATTGTTTGCGATGTGTGAAATGCAGCACGTTTTTTAAAAATGTGTGTGCGTTGTGAGACTTTGCAACACGTGTGCTGTCAAACAGATGAAGATCTTTTCTTAATTTGCTGATATTTTTGTATGTGTTTTCTTAAATTGCAGCACGTTAAAGACATTAAAGAAAACATCATCAACATTTATTTTTGCATCAATCCTTAAAGTAAAAATAAAAAAGTGTTATTTCTCAATATTTTTAGGACAGTCTTTTTAAATGTCTCATTTTTAAGATCCACAAAAACAGATGAAGATGGCAAACACACCTTTTGTTTCATCCTTCAGGACGACGTCTGAAATCTCAAACAGTTTGAGAGGAAGCGGCATCTTTCTGTTGGCAGCGACTGTTTTCAGTAGGCCAGGAAGAAGACAGGTACGCGCCACCTAGAGGTCAGAATGGGTGAGTTGGTCTCTCATTTACTGATCATTTAAGGGATAGTTCACCCAAAAATTCAAATTTACTGGTTATAAACCTGGCTAAACACAAAATAAGATATTTTAAAGAATATTTAGAAAGCTAAAGTAACCTTTAGTCACCCACTAAAGTAAGCTTTAGTAACCATTGACTCAAATAGTAGGAAAAATAAATACTAAGGAGGTCAATGGCTTCCATTTTTTTTTTCTAAATATTGTTTGTCCTTGACAGAAGAAAGAATTTTAAAGAGGTTTGAAACAAGTAAAGGGTTATTAAATGATGACAGAATTAATTTTGGGGTGAACTATCCCTTTAACAGTTTATTTTTAACTGAAGAGCACCCACTAGTGGACAAAAGTGAGAAATGCCAATCAGATTTGGTTTGTAGATGTTACCTGAAACTCTGCGGTCTTCGGGTTTGAGATATGGACTGCTCCGATTTCTGCTATGTTTTTCCTGAGTTTATCAGCAATATCTTCTTGCGAGCACTACAGAGACGACAAAAAATGCATAGGCAAAAAACAAAAGGTTTTGTTAAAATGTCCTTGTGTTTGTACACATAAACAAAAGCACTCTGTTTTTCACAGCATCAGTAATATATGATTTCCTACCAGAGCGAATGTTAGAGCTTCAGTAAAGCCAGCGGCTGCAAGGTCTTGCCTCAGTAATTCTGTCAGTTTATTTACAGGGAGCTGCAAAACAAAAAAAGCACACATTTAGTCAAGTCAAGTGGACATAGAGTGGAAAGAAATGTTGTGTCCCGAAGGTCTCATGGTTCTACAAAAATAAACAATCATAATTTTAAAAAACACTGGGTTTAACATAAGGCAAGGCAAGGCAAGTTTATTTATATAGCACATTTCATACACAGTGGCAATTCAAAGTGCTTTACATAAACAGGAATAAAAGAAACAATTATAAGAGAAATAAAAACAAACAGAATAAAAATAAAATAAAATAAAAGCTGATAAAATGTGTTATAAAAGAGTTAAAAAGAAGAGAAAAACATAGTAGAAGAGAAAAACATAGTACATAACTAATATACCACAGTATATAGTAGCATACGGTATATCTATAATAGTATAGCAGTAATCTAATATCTATACTGTAATTAACTATATACGTAACCTACCACATACTATACAAGTACTTTTACATGAGACGGAACAATATTGTGCAAGACATTGTGCAAAAGAGCTATACAAGTTTGAAAAAGTTAGTTGTGCAACATGATTTGTGGTACATTCACAGGTAAACATTGTTTTTCCTATTGAGCCTTGAGTTTAAGTAAAGTGTGTGATGCATATAGAGAGAAGAGTGTTTCTACAGGTGATTTGTCAAGTCCACTCACCTGTGTAAGGCACTCTCAGAAATGCAATGTTTTTATAGAGATATGATTTAAGCAACACTATAGACAGTTCACCCAGAAAGGAACATCTTCTGACTATTTATCCACCCTCAAATTGTTTAAAACTTTTGAGTTTCTCTCTTCTGTTGAACACAAAGGAAGATAATTGAAGAATAAAAATACTATAGTCAGTTGCTGGGTTTCACTCTGTGTTGATGCATATTTTGAAGTATCACATGAGAGATGAGTAGGGATGGGTATCGAAACTCAGTACTTTATTGGTACCGGTGCTAAATAGGGTATATGCCGAAGCATGCTAATAGGACTTTTAATTTGCCAGTAACCTGGGTTATTAGTTTCAGCGATCTCCACTGGCTGAGTGATATCCGATATAAAGCAGCCATTTTGGAATGAAAATTTTAATAGATCAGCAGCATATTATAAGTCTGTAAAATAAACTATTAAAAGTGCTGATGATTGTGATAGTAAGTGTTGTATTGTCGTCTTTCAGGTTATATCTCAGTAATATAATCTTAATGCGCTTTTTAAATAAATAAATAAAAAAGCAGCTGCTTGCCATCGGGATAGGAACGAGATTCAATGGACGGCCGATCGCTTTCACTCCAAAATGGTGGAATCACGGGGCTGTTGCAATGGAACGTTCTATTGAGTGTCGCCTCTTGGTCATTCTGAGCTCTTTGACCCACATGACCAAATCAGCTGTCTTTATTGTGGTTGCCTGGTTTACTATTGGTTGCTAGGTTACCAATACTACTAGAGGCTGCTCTAACAACTTATTTATTTCTTAATTACCTTTTTTACAAACTTTGAAAGATTTGCTTTTTGTTAGGATGTAAACCCAGCTACTGGCTCTTGGTTTAAATCATTTTGCAAAATATCTTTTTCTGCGTTTTAATTGGGAAAAAAAACAGCAAGTGGATGTGATCAATCATGATTAATCGTTTAACGATTTATTGATTAATCGGCACATGACCTTCCGCATTATCAGCTTCTTAAAGGTGCTGTATGTAAGTTTTTACTCTTGTAAAGCATAAAAATACCATAATATGTTTGCAGGTATTTAAGAAACATGCCAAGTGAACATTCTTGTTTATCTGAAAAACAATGCTGAAGTCAGATATTCTGCTTTGAACATGTGAGTTACGTGCTGGAACGTCTGTCTTTGTTTTCGTTCTTTTAACCTGCCCAATGCCAGTTTAGCCAATTATATTTCTTTGGTGGAAAACCATATATTTCATTCATTCAGTCAGGAAAGCTCTCAAAGCATTCACTCGTGACCGAAATGTGACCATCGCTGGAAAGTAACAGACTCTGAAATGAGTCGCAGATATTCCACATGAGGTTATTAATTAGCAAATAATATAAATATTATGAACGTAAGCAGGTTACATTGTAGTTCACCCACTGGATGTCAAACTTACACAATGCATCTTATTCATAATAAAGAGTAAGTCTATGCACATAAACACACTCACTGATGACAGAATTTCTATTATTGGTAGAACTTGAGTTTAAAGCTTTTTGATTGGTCGGATTGAATGTTGCTGTCGAACCTGATTGGCTACGGTGTAAGTGCGCGGCGTGCTCCTGACGATGTTGTTGAAGCCATACGCGATGGCTGCGTCTTCCATGATGTCGCATGCATGGATCACATCAGAGCGAGTGGGTGGGATCTCCACCTGGATCTGACCGTCCTCACCGCTGACCTCTGATCTCAGACACATGCGGGTCAGTAGCTGAGCGATGCCTTCTGCAGATTCACTGAGAAAAACAAAACAAATACAGATGTTTAATATACTGACTGAACATGAGAATGAGCATTTAATGAGATGTCAAAATGTGCTCACTTGATGCCAACTTTTTTG
This sequence comes from Danio aesculapii, assembly GCF_903798145.1. Taxonomy (NCBI): domain Eukaryota; kingdom Metazoa; phylum Chordata; class Actinopteri; order Cypriniformes; family Danionidae; genus Danio; species Danio aesculapii. Next base: position 6,585,492 of record NC_079449.1, on the reverse strand, counting down.
TTGATGAACTCCCCAGACAGAGTCTCCGTCCTGTACGCCAGCTCCTAATGACAGAAAAAAACAAAATAATTTAAAAAATGTTTAATTTATCATTTATTTATTATATGATTTGTTCTTTAAAGACAATATATACACAGAATTTTTTACATTATATAATTATATTTTATAATTACCTTTTATTATTGATCGTAATGTAGCAAAATGTAAATATTTAAAAACTGGAAGTCTAGGATATTTATTTATTTATTTATTTATATATATATATATATATATATATATATATATATATATATATATATATATATACACACACACACGCACGCATACTAACTTTTTTCCTCTTTAAACACAGTATATTTTATTTTGAGAAACATTTAAAATATTTTGTTACAGTAAACAGGTCAGGCTAAATAGTTCTAACTTCTGCTGTCTTCATTATCTTTCTGTTGTCCTATAAAACAATAATTTTAAACAGAGCAAGGAAATTTTCACAGTATGTCTAATATAATATCTTTTCTTCTGGAGAAAGTCTTATTTGTTTTATTTCAGCTAGAATAAAATGTTTTTAATTTTTAATTTTTTATGAACCATTTTAAGGTCAATATTATTAGCCCCTTTAAGCTATTTTGTTTCGATAGTCTACAAAACAAACCGTCATTATACAAAAAACTTTCCTAATTATCCTAACCTGCCTAGTTAACCTAATTAACATAGTTAAGCCTTTAAATGTCACTTTAAGCTGTATAGAAGTGTCTTCAGAAATATCTAGTCTAATATTATTTACTGTCATCATGGCAAAGATAAAATAAATCAGTTATTAAAACTGATATTAAAATCATGTTTAGAAATGTGTTGAAAAAAAATCTCTCCGTTAAACAGAAATTGGGGGGAAAAAAATAAACAAGGGGGCTAATAATTCTGACTTCAACTGTATGTGTGTGTGTAAATAAATAAATAAATAAATATACATGCATACACACACACACGCATGCATACATACATACATACATACATACACACACACACACACACACACACACACACACACACACACACACACACACACACACACTTTTAATAAACAAGAATACATTAAACTAATTAAACTTGACAGAAAAACAGTTATAATCTAAATCTAAAATATATAACTTCTGTTCATTTGCAATTTTAACAAATTAAAAATATTTTCAATTGATTTCAATTTTGTATTAGGAATCCATGAAAATGTAATAAACTATGTAATGCAATTTAATACACTACATTTCAAAATAAATTAAAATAGAAAGCAGTTACTTTTAAATTAGTTACTTTTTAAAAAAATATTAGAGTAGTTTTTTTATTTTGATCTGAAATAAAAATTGTAAAGTTATATATTAGAGGTTGAATTTTTTTGTTTTGAGATTTTTGGATGTTCACTCATGTTATCAAAGTGTAGTCAGCGTTGACAAGTCATTGGTGACGAAATAAATAAAACATCAGATGTAAATGTTTTGCAACATGCCACAAATTGCGATTTATTTGCAGGGTATATATACACACATGCTGTTTGACAGCTCAGAACATGTTGCAAAACCAATACAACATTATCAATGACTAATTTTAGTGCAAAACAAATGCACTGTCAACAATCATTTCATTATTGATGCAACATTAGCAATTTTCTGCTAAATGAATGCAGTCAACACGTTGATCACTGCACGTACTACTAAAGAATGCAATAACAGGTATTTTAGTGCAGAGGTAATGCATACGCTATCAGCACACAAATTCATGTGAAGTTATTCATAACAACAATACGCACAAAAGACAAAGGCTACGCTATAATGTTAAGCCTTATTACACTGTCAGAGACTTGCTCCGATGCATATTTTACTGCTATAATAGTGTGCGCTAGAAATCTGCTTTGATTCATTCACATCATTTTCTTTATTTATATTTTAATAAACAGTGATGCGTTAAACTGATTAAAAGTGACAGTAAAAACATTTAAAATCGAACTAATTAAATAACTTTTGAAATATTAACTAATTAAACATTTGATTTCAACATAGTTTATAAAAGAAATAAATGAACATTTTTGTAAGGGAATGAACTAAATAAAATAAAAAATTTAAATAGAAAAAAACTACTTTAAAATGTAATAATTTTTCAGGAAACATTTGTTATTCTAATTATTATAAAACGCAATGCTGATTATTTTTTGGAATATTTGGAAAAAATGTAATTCATTCATTTTCCTTCGGCTTAGTCCCTTAGTTATCCTGGGTCACCACAGTGGAATGAACAGTCAACTATTCGCAGCGGATTGCCGTTCCAGCAGTAACGCAGTACTGGGAATTATCCATACACTTCTTCACACACACACTCAATTTAGGCCAATTTAGCTTATTGAATTCACCTGTAGCGCATGTGTTTGGACTGTGGGGGAAACTGGAGCATCCGGAGGAAACCCACGCCAACACAGGAAGAACATGCAAACTTCACACAGAAATGCCAACTGGCCAAGCTGGGACTCGAACCAGCAGCCTTCTTGCTGTGATGCAACAGTGCTAACCACTGAGCCAAAATGCATATCTACAAAAACTGAGTCAAATGCATGTTACAAAATAGTCTTTAAGAGTGCTTACACAACAACTTACTTCAAATCTTTTGAAGCCTACATTTCTGAAGACCGTTTATATAGCATATTTAGATATATCTTTACACCACTTACATGTTACATACCTCTCTAGCTAAAATTCTGCTTGTGTGCAACTAAAGTAGTTCCCTTGGGTTGCATTTTTAAATGTAAACAATGCTTTTACATTTTGCTAACAGAATCCACTCATGTATAAATAATAAAAGTTGCATTATTTACATGATCATAATCAACAGAGCTTAAAGCAATAGCTCACAAATCTAAATCTACTGCAACTGTGTTAGTCTGACAGAAAAAGCCATATAAACTAATAATGGCTTGTGAAGGAGTAAATTATGGGGTAATTTTCATTTTTTGGGTGAACTGCTTTTGTCATATAAACTTACATTCATTACTTTCATTGTGTTAGTCAAGTAACTGAGTGTATACTTACAGGATAAACACACATTCTGCCATCAGGATAAACAACCTTTGCCTCCTCAACCCTGAACACAGAGAAAAACATCATGACAAACGCACACTTGAGTAAACTATCATGCTAGAAAAGGCAATATTGACAGTGACACTCACGTGAAGGGCTCCTCACAATATTCACTAAACATGGTCACTATCATGTCCAGCGTGATCTTTGCCTGCAAACACACACACATTACATTTGACACATTTAAATGCATCCTGTAGCTGAATAACAACATATTATTCAGCTACAGAGTAAAGATTACAATCATAGGCGGAGGATGAACAAACTCCAGGGTAAGGCTAATATATGCGCTGCCCTTTAATGCGTTAAAAAAGACTTGTGACCGACCAACAAGAGGTTTTAACAAAATCAAGCACATTAAATTATTTTATTAAACTCACCCACTGATCTACACTACCGGTCAAAAGTTTGGGGTCAGTTTATTTATTATTTGTTATTATTACTTTTATTTAAAAATCGATTTAAAATATTCTGTTCATCAAGACGGCATTTATTAAATATAAAAATTGTTAAATACTTATTTATTAAATGCAGTTTCAAATGAAATTATTACTCCTTGTTGCTTTTATTACCATTACCAATAATAAAAATAACAATTATTATTATTATTATTATTATTTAATATTAGAGAGGACGCAGCCCTCACTATTCTTTCACCTAGGTAGCCTCTGGACGCGCCGGCCCTGAAAATACAAAATTATTCTCTTTTTCATGAGGCCAAACGAAAACCGAACTTGTAATTCAGCAATTAATATTTGACCTTTAAAATGTAAAACTTCAAACGATTGCCTAAACACGATTACTACACTATAGGCCTGACTACGTTACAATGAAACTACCAATTTCATTTAATGCTGAAAACAAGTTAAAGGGCACCTATGGTAAAAAATCTACTTTTCAAGCTGTTTGGACAGACATATATGCATGTATGGTGTATAGACTGTCATATTGGGGTGATATAAGCACACCCAGTGCTTTTTTTTTTCAATTTAACAACATAAAAACGGTGGACCAATTGGAGCGGTTTTCAAATCGACCGCAACTTTACGTAGGAGTGCGGTCCCCCCGCCCACCAATATTGATTGACAGGCGCGTCATCATATCCTCAGTTTGTTTATTCACGTCCGCCATTTTCAGCGTGAGTCGAAGCAATATCACTAAAGGAACACGCTAGCTCTATTTTTAGATGCAAGGCTCATTGGGCTCAACACAAGATCAATATTCTGCACATTATGGCTCTAATCGGAGTTATTGCTTGTACCTTTAGGTAGGTTTGCAAACATGTGTACTTCTCATTGAGTCTACCTTATACTTCAGCCGTTTGCATTTCTCGCGATCCCAGAAGCTCCCTGTGATCTTAACTAGCATGCGTTTTAGAATTCTAAACAGGTTTCTATCAGGGTACACTCAAGTCGACGGCTGGGCGCCGCGGACCGCTGCAGAAACCTATGTTTAGAATTCAAAAATGCGTGGCGCGACGATTCGGGACACTTCATGTATCTGCCGCGCCACAGAGAGTGTCTGGTGTGCCGTGTCGCGGCTTCGAGCAGCGCATCCCGTGCCTCAGTCAGTTAATTCAGTGTGCGTGGTTATTAGTTTCTGTGTACAAGCTCGGCACTTGAAACTAGCACACAGTTGGCTGTAAAACTGTACAAAGACACAAATGATTTTGTACTCTCTGCTTGGTCTGTGTCAGAGTCGTACATGTACGACTGAATGCGGATCCTCTCTCTCCTTCTCCGTCTGCCTGTCAGACTCTGTTGGAAACGCAGAGCGGGTGAGCTCATGGCTCCGCCCCCTTGTTACGTTGGCGGGAAGCCGAAACTAATTTACATGTGAAGCAACACACCCATAAATCAGCGAACTGTGGACACGCCCCCAACATGACACTTTTTAACACATTATAATAAAAAAATCTGAATTGTGTTTTGAACTGAAGCTAAACTGGCACACTCAGAAGAACCATAATATTAATATTAAATCATAAAAAAGAGGTAAACTATGTGCCCTTTAAACCAGTGTAATATATTATTATACCCCTCTAGTAATACTCATTTGTCATTTTATTACTTCTGTCCTTGACCAGCAAATCAGAATAGTCCGCTGGCCAGCACTTTTGGTTTGTTTTTTTTTAGAGCAGCTGCTAACTCCAGTAATAAACAGCGCTCATCAGTGCAACGTGCGGGGTTGGACAGTTCCATTTTTGTGCGAAGGGGGACTTGAAATTTGATTGACAAACTTACAATAGCTAAAGTGTTGTGTCAATCATCAACATTAAATTACATGCATATTACGCCTTACATGTTTTCAATGCATTTTTTTCTTTGCTGCTCTCTCCGTGGTCTCTGGCCAGGGGGAGGCTAAGCCTTCCCCAGCCTTACACAAGCTCCGCCTATGATTACAATACATGTACCCTCAGAAATTCTGTTTTCCAATGCAATCATATTTAATAGAGCCATTTATTCTGATGACGCAGGGATACATTTTCTGCATCATTCCAGTTCCACGTATTCATTCAGAAATCAGTCTATTATGATGCTTTGATCTTTGATTTCTTTGTCAGGATTGTTTGATGAAAAGGAACTTTCTTCAAAACTGACTTTTTTTTTTGAGCCATTATAAATGTATTTACTGCAACTTTTGTACAATTTACTGTACATCCACGCTGAACAAAAAATATAATATATATTATATATCTTACAACCCAAATCTTCTAAACTTTATTCTATATTGCATTATTAGAAAATATACTTGACCTGAAGAAAATCTGATCTTATGTTTGGTGTCAGTGAAGCGGTTTACCTTTGTGAGGTCTGTAGCCGTGCACTCAATGAAAACATTCTTTGTGTTTAATGAGATTCTGCTGTGGTTCCCTGAAGTATAGAAATATAATATGCTTATTAAATAATGCTTTAAATCCAGCATAATTATTTGCAGAAGGATTTAAGAATAAGTTCACCTAAGGTTTCCTGATAATTTAATCACCTCCTTGTCATCCAGGATATTCATTACTAAACTAAATTAAGGTTGAGGAAAACAAGCAGGGTCTTTCCCTGAATAAAGACTTAACATCCAAATTGCAGTTTTAGAGCAGCTTCAGTAATCCAGCTAGGAATAGAGGTCTTACCTGGCAAAATGATTGTTTTTTCTAAATATAAATAAATTGATTAATTAAAAATAAAATGTTTTATTATATTTTTTTTTATTTAGATAGATAGATGGATGGATGGATGAATGGATGGATGGATGGATGGATATTGTGATTAAAAGGTATACACTTTTAAATTTGAGAAAATATTACTATTATAATAACATTATGGACTTTTGCTATGTAAGATTGGATTTCTCCACTGTGATCTCAGAAAGTCCTTTGAAGCTGCATTGAAAAAATCATCTAACACCATAGAAGTCCACAGTATATTAAGAAAAATCTTGCACGTTTTCCCTTAAAACCTCAATTTCTTTTTTGACTGAAGAAAAGGAAGAAATTACCATCTTGGATGACAAGAGGTGGAAAAAATGATCATGAATTTAATCAGTGTATTTAACTCACCATTGATGATAGGAGGCATGGACAAGACGATGCCATTACTGTCATATATAATCGGGTAGAGAGGCTCATTCTCGATGATGTGAAGGTAGTGCCTCAGGTGACTGTCAGACTATATGACATTAAACATATTCATTACACATCTGAATATCATATACCTTTGTTATATATATATATATATATATATATATATATATATATATATATATATATATATATATATATATATATATATATATATATATAAATAAATGTATATTTATATATATATATATAAATGTATATTTATATATATATATGTAAGTAAGGCGTTAATGCGGATTTAGCCTCAACAGCCAACCAGATGTCACCTTATAGAGACTCATGAGCTCAGTGGCGGTGAACTCTTGGCTCTGATTGAGTGGTTTGAAGCGGATTTCACCGGGTGCTTTGGCTGTGTAGGTGAACGGACCGGAGATTGTGTCCAAATCATGAGTTCCTATTGCAACCAGCGTCCTTTTCCTGGTGAGAAAAAAATCATGACAATACTAATTATATACATTTTTTGTCATGTGTGACATAATGGCCACTTTTTGTGTACTGTTTTTTGCTTTACTGCACATTTTCAGTCTCACCCTAAAAACCTATTCTCAGCCATTTGCACTACAGATTGACTTGACTATATAGACCATCAGTCAGCTGCTAAGCATTTGATTATTGTTTATATTGTTTATCTATTGTTCAGTGTTATTCTTTATCAAAACTGCAGAGCCGACACTACAAAATTTTGTTTTGTGCACACCAGTACATTTGAAATACAATAAATAAAAGTCTCCAGATCTTATTCGGAGAATGCGGCAGATTCTGATTGGATGACTGCATTACGAATCATAATAATTGGATGTGTAAATGTGTATATACGGGTTGTTGGGTTAGTTGGAGTTCTGTTAGGAATCCTCATGTCAATACCTACCATTTCATTGACTCTTTTGTTGTATTTTACATCATTTAAATCATGTAGTTAATGTTTTGTTTATTTTGTTCCCTAAACATTTATTTGTTGCTTTAACTGATTGTTTTTCTATTAGTTTTGTTTATAACAAATAATTTGCATTAATGCTAATTTGTGGGTTGATCTCTTATGTTGCGACTCAAATGAGCGGGTTGTAACAGCGTCAATCAAAATAACGCATGCCTGTCTGTGCGTTTACCTGCAGATGTTCTGGTGCAGTTTCTCCTGCAGCTCTATGAAGCTGTCGTAACGCTCCTGGGTGAATGTAATGTTGCGCAGTACTGCAGCTACAGCGAACGGCCTCACAGATGCCGTCTACAGAAACACAAGTACGATCAAATATCAGCACCACAACCATTACATACAAATCAATCATCACTCTCCATTCCTCAATACGGCTGATGCTTTCTTGCTCTCACAAAATCAATGTAATTAATTTCCTCCGAGCTGTAATATGACACTGATAATAACCTCCTCTGTTATGAGCAGCCGCTGAGGCTCCCCTCCATCCGCTGGACTCACACGCTTATACCGAGGAGCTTCCATCCTACAAAACAGCCACATATTAAATGCATATCACGTCATATATTTTACTGAATGCCATGTCGGCAACACAATGTATATATTTGAAAACAATAACAATAAATACATTAAAAACTACAAACAAATAGGCATTAGATACTTTAGATAAGATTTGTTAATTATTGTTAATTTAATGTTACTATATGATTTAAAAACTAAAGCATATCCTGGCAAAACTTGGCTGAATATATGTTTAATGTCCCGTGAAATGAAAACAAAGTTCTTTAGATGTTATTATCATTATATTAGTCTTACAGGATATCTCAAACAGACTCAACTTTATTATCCGGTTTAGGGAAACTAAAATTGCAGCAAGGTGCTGTAACACAGGCGAAGTTCCATGTACACATTATTAAAATATTACCCCACAACATCCAATACATCATATTGAAGGTGCATCTCCCTCCCACCTGGACTCATATAATGACCACCATTATGAAAGAGTTTCTAACTCTATTTGTCCTGCAAATAGAAACTCTAAAGCGACGTCCTGATGACAACAGCTGAAACACAGAGTACAACGGGTGATCCAGAGTGCATAGGATACCCTGAGCTCTCTTTAAAACACTACTATGGTAAATTACTGTTGGACCAGTTTGGTTAAAACCAATGATCTTGCCTGCCACCTTCACCAGACTACTCAACCTGTACTTGTTTGACACACTCAGATTACCGTACCAAGCTACAATGCAGAAAGATAAAACCGATTCAGTAAATTGTTTATAAAACAATGTCATTATAGAGGTGCAAACCTGAAACGATCTCAGTTTCCTCAGAAAAAAACATCTTTGTTGAACTTTTTTTTATAGACAGCCTGAATGTTAGGTTGAAATGTCAACATATTGTCAATAACAACCCCTAAATATTTATGTGTCTACAATTTCAACGTCCAAGCCTTTAATATTTGTTATGCTGGGGGTAGGAGTAGCCTTCCTGTAATCTATCACCATGTCTTTTGTTTTATTTACATTCAACTGGAGAGAAAATCTATCACAACAGGAAGTAAATTCCTCCACAACAGGACCATGCCCCAAATCCTGATCGTGGAGGAGACTCACAATCACCAAATCATCAGCATATTTTATGATATGACAGTTCCCGTACATACTCCGGCAATAGTTAGTATACATGCGCTATACCCACTGTATAAGCTAGTGTGCTTCGAAACAGTCCCAAAATTTACATTTAATGTGAATATAGCCAGCCTCTAATGGTATAAATGTATTAAGTCTATTTTATATAATAACACTTAATAAAAACGGTCTGGGGTGGGACGGTGGCGCAGTGGGAAGCGCGATTACCTCACAGCAAGAAGTCGCTGGTTCGAGCCACTTCAAATAGACACTCTAGGGACATCAGAGACTTATTTTACCTCTAGTAAAAAGGGGCTTATTAGGTCCCCTTTAAGTGAGTTTACTTCACAAAACACTTCTGTACTCATTAAAAAGTGCGACAGTCCAATAAAACATGTTCATATTAAATGCATAACAGCATCTGACAAATCACAGAAGCTCAAACAGGTCTTACTTGTCCTTGAAGACCTGCAGACCCCTGACGAGACCCTCCAGGCACAGCAGATCATAGCGGTTTGCTGGAACGTCGATTTTATAGAGCACAACATCAGACGCTCCTTCTGCTTTATCATCTCCCTGCTCACGGCTTATAATGTCCTTCTCTGAGGTCTACACGTGAGAGACAAAATAATGGATTTTTCAAAAACACTGACTGAAAATAACACGCATTTCTGGAATTTTAGTACAACTATTTGATATATATGTGAATTTAAAAGCATTATAAAGAGAGTGGTATAGGAAGCATGTGATTGTTGAGAGGATTGATGAAATGCTGTTACATGGTGTTGTTGTATTTTATAATTGTTTTACTATATGGCCGTTACTTTGGCTAAGTCTTCCTTGTAAAAGAGTTTAATTTATTTGTATTATTGGTAATAAAAAAAGTAAATCATATGGTACTATATTACTATTAACAATTTTATTGATGGTGACATGGTGGCTCAGTGGTTAGCACTGTCACCTAACAGCAGGAGAGGTCGCTGGTTCGAGTCCCGGCTGGGTCAGTTGGCATTTCTGTGTGGAGTTTGCATGTTCTCCCCGTGTTGGCATCGGTTTTCTCCGGGTGCTCCGGTTTCCTCCACAGTGCAAACACATGCGCTATAGGTGAATTGAATAAACTAAATTGGCCGCAGTGTATGAGTGTGTATAGTTGTTTCCCAGTACCGGGTTGCAGCTGGAAGGGCATCTACTGTGTAAAACATATCCTAGATAAGTTGGAGGTTTATTTCGCTGTGGTGACCCCGGATGAATAAAGAGACTAAGCCGAATGAGAATGAATGAATGAATGAATTTTATTGATAATAAATGTATATAAATTCATATTGTGTAAATAATAAATGGTAATATTTTATATGAATGTGTGTGTGTATATATAAAACAAAATAATAAATGTGAACATTTTTCAGTAACAACATTTTTATTATTATTATTATTACCACTTTTATTTTATTTTTAACTGTTTAATTATGTATTTTTCTTTACATATAGATAAAATGTTTATTATTACTGTAAATGTGTGTAAAACAATTAAATTTTCTATAATGACATATTAAACACACATACATGTGTGTATATATAGTAATTACACTGTACTACTGTGCATCATGTTACCATCATTTATTATTATTATTGTAAATGTGTTTAAAAAACGAGTCAAATTTCTGTAATGACATATTAAACACACATACATACGTGTGTGCGTGCGTGCGTGCGTGTGTGTGTATATATATATATATATATATATATATATATATATATATATATATATATATATAAATATATATATCATACTGTAAATATTTAATATTAGAGTACTTCATACATTTATGCATACTTTTTGATATACTGTATATGAAATCACAATAACAACCTATATATAAATTTATATAGATTTTTTATTTATTTTTTAATTTTTTAATATGAACATAATAATATTAGGTACAACTATTAGTTCAATTTTGCTATAACAAGGGTCTGTCATTTCTTATATGCTTAGTTTGTAAACCAACAACTTCATACTTACGATTTCGTCCAGCTCGAGGCCAAACTCGAAGCACAGTTCATCAAACTCTTCATCAGCTAAATCAGACATAGAACAAAATAATAAAGCATAAATCCCGAGTCGCATTGTGATGTCGTCATCAGTGAGCTTCCAGTTTGACATATCAGCTTCTCAAATGGACGAATAAAAAACATTATATGACATAGAATATCACAGTATACAAGCAGTAACAGACTTAAATACTTTATATATATTAAATACGAGACAAATCTTAGGTAAATGCAGTGGAATATGTGTATACTTTGAATCTGATGCAATCGCTGCGACACACTGGAGTCATATGTAATTAAAAATGAATTTTGAGTCTCCATATGAATTCATAAAGTAATGATGAAATAAGTTAAAACCATGAAAGATGGCATATCAAGTGTAATTTGTTTAATTAAGAAATTCCGCCATGATTTCAAAGGATGTTGACATAATCTCTTACACACAATGAGACAATTTTCCCCATTAACATCAGATTCCTAATAACGCTAAGTTTATTAAACAGATAAATGATAAATATTACTGTATGTTTGTCCCAGAGCTTCAAAAAGCAGATCTCTCTTCACGCTGACTGTCGGCATGGTCGCAGCTGATAACCGGAGTCTGAGCCGGAGGAACACTACACTTCAAAATAAAAGCCCTCATAGAGACACTTGTGAATAAATATAAAAGTCCCATGTAGAAACGAGTGTTCTCTTTGACGTGACTTTCTAACTCTTTAAAGTTTGTATTAGCTTCTTAAAATGTTATTGATGATGAGAATGTTAAAACTTTTACGTTTAAGAATCATTGTAAATGTAATCATTGTAAACTTCATTTTTTGTGAAAATACTGCCAGATATCAGACAGTTTCGTACACTGAAGGAAATGAAGTAATATTTATAGTTTGGAATAATATTGGTAGGTACACTAGGGATAATAGAGGATTGATCAATAAATACATATACATCATATAATAACATATAATAAATAATATATTTACATTCATTCATTAATTTTCTTTTCGGCTTAGTCCCTTGAAATATCTAACACATTTCTGACATGATTTAAAAGTATATATTTCACCATATAAGTCTACTTGTATTAATTGTAAATATTATATAATATTATTTATTCAGATTTGAAAAATCAGTCATAAAATAAAATAAAATAAAATAAAATAAAATAAAATAAAATAAAATAAAATAAAATAAAATAAAATAAAATAAAATAAAATAAAATAAAATAAAATAAAATAATTGTCTCTGCAGTTGTTATCCATTCCGGTGGCGGCGCTCTTTCCCCACAGGCTCGTCGACTCAGCGTTCGTGGAAGGTTGTGGTGGATCTCTGAGCGTAATCTCACGCGGCCTCGTCGCGAAAATCGACTTTACACATGTTTATTCGGATCCAGGAGATTACATCGAAATACATATCAAATTAATAACAACCATGGACATGGAAGCGGTTAACGCCTTTAACGGGGAGGTGAGAATTTGCGTTTTATTTGCCGTTTACCAATTAGCATTGACCGAGCGCGCGCGACTAGCCGCTCCAAAACAATCCTCGCTGCATGCTTTTGGTTTGTTAGTCGACATTTTCTGACATTGTTTTTGTAGTTTAGACTCTTAAACTCAAATAAAAACCTAAATATCCTCAAGCTGAGGCGATTTGAGAACATTTAAAGTTTTTTGTTTGGTGACCTTCCACCGGTCACACTACGGTTCGTTAAAATGCAATTAACCGTTAGCATTAGCTATGGATGGTATAAACAGATGCTAAACAGCCTGCACATTTTGCTTTACAGTATTTTATGTGGTTTTATACGGTTTGTTATAGTGGAAACGAGTGTTGAGAGAATTACAGTGGCGCCCCCTATTGATTCAGTTACTCATTAACTTCACTGATGATTTGATCAAGTGTTATGAACTGTTGTACATCTAAATCTGCTGTTTTAAAGTTTGTGATGAGGCTTTGTTACTTGTCATTTGTATATTTTTTATGTATATTGTATATATTTGTAAGCTCTTCCTTTTGGCTTTGATATTGCCAGTAACCAAGCTGATAGTTTTGTTGTTTTGGTTATAGTAGTCAGGATATGACGTTTTCCCTCTTGTTTTATCCTCTGTAGATGTCGTCCATGATGGACATGACTCCACCGATCTCTCGAGCCAAAATGATGTCTGTTACCAAAGCAGGAATGAAAGCTATCAGGGTAAGTCAGGGCAGGAATATAGTTGTTGTGTGAGATTTGCGGAAGAACATCAATCTTTTATTAAGAATTGCCTTTATTTTTCAGCTATTTAATGTTTGATATGATAGTAATGTATATACAGAGATGTTAAAATGTTTTTTGTTGTTTTACATGCATCATATACTAAACTGAAGGGTTAGTTCACTTAAAAAAGACAATTATCGCTTGAATAAATCGAAATGGTTCCTAGGTGTATATATGCCTGTCACCAGGGATGGGCAAAAATACATTAAAATTAGGGATGCAACAATACAGTTAGCCTATGGTACAATGCATACCTCGGTTTAACACTGTTTTCGGTTCAGTTCTGATGGCTTGACACATTTTTTTGTTATTCTATGCTTAGGCAATATGAATTGTAAGAGGTAAAAAGAGAAAAAAATAAAACAATTTATTGTAATACACCTTACTGCAATACTGGGGAACAGATAAATTCCTACATTTTGAAAATAAACATGCATGTGAAGTTAATAAACATAAATTGACCATTTTAAATAAACATATTTGTACTTCAGTAAACATAAATAAACCATCTTAAATACCTTGGTGCTGAAAAAAGTGTGAGGCGGTTGTCTGTAACTCAGATCGAGTGCTTTTATAAGATGACAAAAGCCTGCATCTCCAATCACCGAAAACGGCTGGAAATCTTTAGCAATGAACACCCCCACTGCCTTTGTTATTTTTATGTGTGTCTTGGAACCAGTTGGCATACCTGTCAACATTGGGATGTGAAAATAAGGCATATGCCCACCATAATAAGGGATATGCCCATCATAATAAGGGATATGCCTACCATAATAAGGGAATCCTCCAAATTACTAAATATGTTCATTTGAAGCTGTTTAATTGTAAATAAACAGTTAAACGGTCAGTAATATGTTTTATTATTATTATTATTATTTACAAAAGAAAAAATAAATAGTATAAATTAGCAAACAGTTCAGCTTATTAAAATTAATAGCTTTTATGATGAAATAGAATCAAGCTATCAAATCTCATTAGCCGTTTTTTTACTGTATAATTTACACATTCTGATTAAAGCGCAACGAATGAATCTCTTAATTATTTAGATTTTATTTTGTTTTCATTACATTAAATAACAGGTGTCACTTTAAAAATGCACACATCTAACAGTATAATGAAAGCATTCAATTGCTTTCCTGACTTTTTATGCTCACTTAGGACGAAATTAGTTGTGTTTGAAAAAACCCCCACCAAGATCGACATCCTTGGACACTATTATTATTAATTATGTGTATATTTCTGTTTAAACACAAACCCAAAAGCCAGACTTTTTCTACGCTTCAAATCACTTGGACAGAATGCGTTTGGGAAGCAGCGTCTATTTATCACTATGGAGCGCGTCAGCTGACAGTCATGCACCGCTATGTGACTGTTTTGATGATTGCATACGAAGGGGCGATGGCACCATTAATGAAAAAGAAGGGAATGCCGCCATTTTTATATTTATTTCAAAGTGTTTTCATGCCTAAACAAAGCCAAAGTACAGAACAGACTAAAGTTTAAGAGCAAGGGGCGGCCCCTGGTGGTTCGGCGGTATTGGTTGCGTATAGGGAGGCTCGGCCCTTTAATGTTTATTTGCCACCCTTCAGAGAAAGACTGAAAATACGGGAGTAATACGGGAAAATACCTTTACGGAATGATAGCGGGATAGAACTGTAAAATACGGGAGAATCCCAGGAAAAACGGGAGGCTTGACGGGTATGAGTTGGGTATGTTTGCTGGAAGGATTCAGCGAGGGATTGTTGTTTTTTTTGGAGGACTTTATTACCTTCTCTGCTATCCTGCCTTCAGACAGTGATATTGCTGGGTGATGGCGCCGCAGATGTGCAGTCATGGTTGTACATGTAAAACAATGCTTGCACACAGTCATTTTTTGTTCACTGTTTTTTCTGTCATTGGCATTATACTCAACGGCAAAACCGAAATGTCCTCACACTGCAGATTTGAAAGAAGCCAGCGCTTCCTCGTACTGTTTCCTCACTTCACCGCCGCTCGCCATGTTAAAATGTGGAATGATGGTTAAGCGCCCCCTAACTTTAGAGCATAGTGATTGAATATTTTCTCGCAGGGGGTGTTTCCTCATCTCAGCTCGTAGACTTACAGGCACACACACAAAAACAGTCAATTCGGGGAGATATGAAATGCACGTAAATTATTTAAAAGCAAAACTAAAAAAAACGCAATTCACAAGCGCGTAATGAGCCATGGATGTTGTATCGAACGGTTCAATATTATGTTGAGAGTTGAGGCATCTCTAATTAAGATATATATTGATATAAACTGCAAAACACCTCAATTTTACATGTATCAAAATAAACTACAAAATACAGCAGCCAAAAATGTACAAAATAAAATACAGTATTTTTAAAAATACTTTTACAAGAGAGCATGACATTTCTTCGTAAATCTTCTATCAATAGGCATTCTCTTTCATTAAAGCAAACCTTTTTGTACAAATTTCATACAGAAAGTCCTGTCTTGAAGATGATCTGTTTAATCACTGTAAAAACCATGTAATTCAGATAATGAGTTGGAATAAAGTACTATATCTCTTTATTGTGTTTCCATACATTGCGTGGCCAATGAAATTGCAACCATCTCTTAACAGTCTTGTATTTTAAAGGGTGATATATGAAGAGGTTATATTATTTATTTTTGTTCATTAAATGTAGTTTTTTGCAATTGAAATCTTCAATACTTAATGTAAAAACATGATGTCTGAAAAGTACTAAAATCTCCAGTTTTAGTCATTCCATAAATCATGTTTTTTTGCAATTGAACTCGTCAATGCACAACATAAAAATATCTAAAAAATTGACTTTTTGCAAATAAAGTGCTCGTATACATCCTGCTGCTTCTGTATACACTAGAGTATTATTAAATATTTGTCTCATATACTGTATTGTGCCATTTTGACATCTCTTCATTAACTGTACACTGTATCTGCAAATCATCTACTGGCATTTGAAACAGTCTATGAAGTATTGTAGGAATCGCCACTGTAGGGCTTATTGTATGTTGTTTGTCTTACTTTCCTGGCATCTACATCAGCAGTCCACCTAAAACTACATTTATTTGTACAGTATACTCATCATTCAAGATGATTTCAGTTCTTCTTTAACTGGACGAGTCTCAGTTTACCCTGTTAGTGAAAACTAGTACTCAGTTTTTAGGTGTTTTATATTTCTAAAGTTTCTCTGCATTTCCACCTGCAGCACTAAGAATGATCAAGTGCTGAACTCCACATCCCGTTCTTAAGGACTGAATTTTTTTCTAGCTCATTTCTTAAGCAAAGATGCTAATGCTAAGTTGTGAACTAAACTGCCATTACATATTACTGGTCTTAGCATTGTGTATTATACTATTTTCAATGATTGTGGACTTGTTTCCAAACATACCCATGCCATTTGTCAGTTATTTTCTATCATACACCCAGCACAATAAGACGCAAGACGTGTTTGCCATGACGTGTTGCTATTTTCAGACCAGCGCAACCTTAATTTTCTCGTTTTGCACCACGTTGTTTAAATAGTAAATCCGTTTGCGCCACTGTGTGAACTCATGGGTGTGCTGGTCTATAAAGGAGGTGTGTTAAGGTGCAGTATTGGAGCGTTGCTATTTTGAGGAACTAATATGGACTGCAGTTGACCAGGTGAAAGCAGGTCTAAAGTCCAGCGCAGAGCGCATAAGTTGTGCACCTTAAATGGGTACACATTGCTTAATACACACAGGACGAACAGCAATATCTTTACAAATAAAAAAAGACTTAAAGGATTAAAATTATTATTATTTTCTACATAAATATAAAAACCACTGCCTCCAACTCAAGGGGCTTTTTCAGTTTATTGTTGAAAATCTGCATTAGTATAATGTATGTATATATGTCTGTGTATATACTGGATGCGCATCATTCATTGATGTACAGTCGAATCATTTATATATATATATATATTTTTTTTTTTTTTTTTTTTTAAACGCGCGAAAGAGCACATGCTGTTGTGTGTGCGCACGCCGCGCTTAGCCTCGGACAGGCTCGGAGACGAACAGAGCACACACATCTAACGCCATCTTAATGTGAGCGCTTTAATGGTCAAATACATGCACATTTGTGTCAGAGCGGTGTTTAGTGATTACTCGTATTAACCCTCGTTTGTATAATAAACAAACAAGTTGAGAACCAAAAGACATGTGAAAGAGAAACCATATCAGAGCCGCACTACTCTTAAAGTGACAGCGCGCCATGATGACAATACATTATATTTTACTAGATATTTTTCAAGATACTATATTCAGCTTAAAGTGAATTTCAAAGGCTTAACTAGTGTAAATAGGCAAGTGATTGTATAACAGTAGTTTCTTCTGCAGACAATCAAAAATATATATTGCTTAAGGGGGCTAATAATATTAAGCTATTAAAATAGGTTTCAAAATATTTAAACCTGCTTTAATTCTAGCTGAATTAAAACAAACAAGCCTTTCTCCAGAAGTTTTCCAGACTGTGAAAAATTACTCCATTAAACATCATTTGTGAAATTTATATAAAAAAAAATGACAGAAGGGTGAATAATTTTGACTTAAACTGATAATCGTTTTGAATAATCGTGATTACAATTATGAACAAAATAATCGTGATTATGATTTTTCCCATAATCGAGCAGCCCTAATATATATATGTAAATAATAGCAGTATTATTATTATAAAAAAATACTGCAATTTATATATATATATATATATATATATATATATATATATATATATATATATATATATATATATATATATATATATATATAATAGCATTATTATTATTATTAAGAACATGTTTAGATTTGTCCACCTGTGGGTTTATAGAGACGTCTGCATCACTAAATGGGTCATAAGAATAGGACGTGTGTTTGGATTTAATTCAGTTTTTTGACCACACTTCATTATTATTGTTTATTTATTTGCTGGAAATTAGAAAATTGGATTTAGAAATAGTTTTGAAACAATTCTTTTATTTTAAATACATGTAATATAAATACTGCCCATCGCTGCTTGTCACAATGTATATTTTTTGTTATACGATATATTGCACCAAAATATATTGCCATAAACAATATTATTGTCATTTTACGACCATTTTATGCCACTCAGTTATGCCACTTATTTATGCCACTCATCTTTTAAAGAACACATCGTATTTAATTCTTATTAATATTTAATGTAATTATATTTATTTTAACCATTTAATAATGAGGCATTGGAATCAGAATGTGAAAATGCATGTCCTAAATAAATGAATAATAAATGTTAACAAAAAAGTGCAAGGTAAAGAGTACCAGAGGCTGTGATATCTGCTACCAGATCTATTTTCAGTTGTCAGACACTCACATGAAAAAAATACTAGTAGTATACTAATAGTAATTTATAGTAAATACTATAGTGGTTTTAATGTAGGTGGGCATAGATAATTTTTTTTAACCTAGATTAATCTCGAAATTAATCTAGCTTAAAATGGCTCATTTGAATTCTGCCTAAGGCATTCAGAATATGTATGCAACCCAAATAGTAAATCTTTAAGAACGGGTTTCTCAAGCCAGGTAGCGCATTAGACCAGGGGCTCATCTCCTGTTTCCAAAATGCATCACAAACTGCTTGAAAAACTGTTCTACTATGATAATTGGTGATGAAAATAAATTGTTCAATAAGATGTACTTGTGTTTACTGTTTATTGAGTTAAACATGAATGTTGAACTGTAGGCCTACATAAGCTGCAAACAGCGATTTCATACTTGCTTTTGATGTACGTACATACAGAAAATGCTGCTTCTCAATGCCAAGTTCACAGAGCCCTGACGGTGTGTCA
This sequence comes from Danio aesculapii, assembly GCF_903798145.1. Taxonomy (NCBI): domain Eukaryota; kingdom Metazoa; phylum Chordata; class Actinopteri; order Cypriniformes; family Danionidae; genus Danio; species Danio aesculapii. Next base: position 6,566,022 of record NC_079449.1, on the reverse strand, counting down.
AGTATGTTTACATGGGCAACAATACTTTAATACGATTTTAATATGATTAAAACAATATTCTGATTAAGAGTCTACCATGTAAAGAGATTTTTGGTTACCTTAATGCGACTAAAGTCATAACTCAAATAAACAGAAATGGAATTAAGACATGTGGAGTGCATATATTAGTGGCATTATTGAAGTAAACATCAAAATCAAACTATTACTGTCATGTAGGACTTTTTGCCATATTTTCCGACAAGTTATTCTATAACCCTCTCACCAGTCCTTGCTCCTTATTTGCCTCTAATAGCCCAGTTTGTCACGATGGCATGAATGAAATGTTCATGAGTTAAAGTGAAACTGCCGAACTGCAGTTAAAGTCAGGCATCCTGCTGATTTGATTCAGAAGGGCACCTTTTTGTCAGACTGCTCACCAGCTGGGTATACATCTGTGCTAAAATATCAAGGTAAAAGTCATCATAGCTTGCGTAGAATAGACCCAGCTCCCAACCCAATTTTGAGAAAAGAATAACGGTGATATATTTTTTTTTTTATGGGTGATAAGAGTCTCGTGTTAACGCCGATAACTTCCTACCACTTGTTTTTAACCATACTGACACTTCCAATAGAGATAGAGATGTTGCCCAAACAGCTTAAATGTTGCTAGAATTGTTTTTATGTTTGAACAATATATATTGCATCACCAAAAATGATTAAGCATGTTGTGCGACGTGACAGGCCTAGGTGTTTGTGAATTTCTTCTTTCAGTTATTTTCAAAATTATATTGGCCTTTTTCAGCTCAACAATAGAAATAATTGACAGATTTTTATCAGCAGTCCGAAGGAAGTCCAATAAAGAGCATCCATCCATAATAAAATGTGCCTCACATAGTTCTGAGGGGCAATTAATGGTTTCTTAATGTGTTTCTTTTAAGTAAAAAATCCATATTTAAAACTATAAACCTACTTCGTGTGTGCTTTTGTTGTCATCCTCAGCTTCTTTTGAGGTGTATTTTTTTTAGCTGGAAAGAAGTATTTTTTCAATCTCTTGAGTGTTAAGTGCATACACAGTAGAAACAAAGGTGAATATTTGTGAAGAGAAACAGATAAAACACACTGCTGTCTAGCTAAAGGCTGATTTATAATTTCGCCTGGCATCGCATCGCGCACCTCCGCTGACTGTGCGCGCTCCTCATGGAACGGACGAGGCTTTTATACTTGCCACATTCGCCATTGTGATATTCTTTAAAATGACAGGGGGCGGTCAAAAGAAACTGACAGTAAAGTCAGAAACATAAACAGAGAACTCATTATTTTTATTAATTATTTTAATGATTATAACAATTTTTATAGCCATTTAAGATTTTCTTTTTTTAAATCAAACTTTGATGCATCACTTGCTTTTGTTTATATGTCGGACAGTTTTACCTATTAAAGTTTATTAAAATATTAATGACAACAGAACATTATTTGCTCTACAAATATATTTTTTAATGGCAAGAATAAAAGCAAAAAAAGCACACTTACTTAAAATACTGCTGTTTTTTAAATTTAGCCTGCTTCACAATTCACACATTACTGTCTGGCTAGTTTCTGTCCTCTACTCATGCTAAAAAGGCAATAATGGTCCAACATTCCTGACCATTATCACAAAAAAGCCTTGAAAACAGGGCCTCAGTATATTGCTAACCGATATGTTCAAATATTCCTTTCCAGTTATCAAAGAAATGATTTGTTCCTTAATTTTAGTTTTGTAACTATTACATTGTTTTGAACGTAAAATTGTACTATACACATCAGTGTAAAATCTATGAATGGTGGAAAACATATTTCTGTAATTGTGTACCTGGGTCTATACTTTTGCCATGACCTCTTTTGGCTTTAACAAATTTATCCCTCAGGTTTTTCTAAACTTTTTAACAAACTTCCTACTTTACCAAGGCTGTTGCAATTTCTAGCCAAGAATTAATGATCATCTGGTTATCTCTATGATCACAGATCATAAAGATGCCTGTACAGTCGTACGTGTTTCAGACAAAATCTCTTCAAAGTGTTTCATATTCAACTCAAATCAAACGCGGCGCCGCGGGAACTGTTTGCTCGAGTCTCAAAAAAAGTAGAAAACATTGTAAATAATTGGAAATCCAGTGGCTGCAATAATGAAACCCTTGGGAACAACTGTAGTTGGAAAAAAGGTCACAGGACTGTGGTCTCTGGAATCCTCTCAAGCGAAGGACTCCTACATTTCGGTTGCTTGCCGCTGAACCACGTCATGGCTCATTACCATCAAGTTGACTTGATTTCAACTCTCCTCCACGCCCACACTGGTGAAGATGCACCGCGCCGCTTATCGCCGCCGGCTCCTATTGAAAATGAATGACTTCTGGCTATTTTGATGCTCTCGCCACTTTCAGTGTTAACGCAAATATCGTTCTCCGGAAAAGGGATCATTTTTTTGTGAACTAACTCTTTATTTAAATATGTTTATTATTAGTTTTTATTTCTGACTCCGTTTGTATCAAAAGAATGTTTTTTTTAATTATTTTTTTTTATTAATGATGGGGAAAATCAAGTGTTTTTTGAGTGGCTATTTTTATTATTAGCTCTTTCTGATTTATTAAATTGTGAATTGCATGTGAATCAAATGTAAACGCTTCGTTGGTTTTAGGTATTGGGTCGGATTAGAGATGTAGAATAAGATCATGCAGAATGTGTTATTTATAAGGCTGAACGATAAATTCCATGTGCTTGTCATGTGCATTTGTCTGTAAGGGCTCTGTAATCAGCTGTGAATCTCCAGCATGAATGTTGAGCTGGAGCACTGTTTGCTACATAGTAGGCTTGGGCGGGATCCAAATTTTGATACTGTCAAACCTCCTCCCTATTTTACCTCGGTATTCGATATTACTGTGCATTATAAAAAAAATTATTATGTGAGGCGCAGACAGCGTCACCAAACTGTTGGCTTGTGCCTAAACAATTCAGAAACTGAACACCGTATATGCGACTTTAGTTTCGCGGTTACCTGTTTGTCTTGTTCGTATTAGAGATCTGCGCGGGATGCTCTCACATTCTCTCTCTCACACACACACAGACAGACAGCACCAAGTGACGCACAGCATCACGCTGTCTCTCTTTCTCTTATTCGCACACACACACACGCATAGAGAGAGCACCAAGCGGCACACAGCATCACGCTCTCTCTCATTCTCACACATACACACACATATAAACAGCATCCATGCGGATGCGCGCATGCTCGTTTGCTTGGGAGCGATATTGTTAGACCGTGGGCCCGCTCCCATTCAAATTACACCAGAGTTACCGACCGCTCCCACGATTTATTCGGTAATTTATTCCCGCACCGCGAGAAATCTGGTCAGCTCCCGTTGTACAGCGGCGGGAATGCAGACCTCTAGTTCGTATTTACCACGTCTCCCTTCTCGTTCGGTCGAAACCCGAAATACTGCCAAACTGCAGAGGTTGTGCGCTTTTTGGAGACCAGGTGACTTTGTGCACGACTCGCCATCTTACCTCACCTCTCTCTCTCTCTCTCCTTCACACTGCCCTGTGATTACAATCACGCATATGCGTATTTATCCATTAAATAAATCATATTTAATACTTCACATTGTTTTTTATGACGGTATAACAGTAAACGGTTTTATGATGGTAAACTGACACCATTGCTATTTTTAGATTCCACAGTATACCGTATTATTGCCCAAGCCTACTACACAATCATAGTTCTCTACCAAACTAGGCAAAATATTGCATCCGATATCATCATACTCTAGTCAAATCGCAAATAATCATTCTGTGATACTGATAGCCATTTGCATAGCTTCTCTGTAAACTATGGCCCTTTGTAATAAATGTTGCTAATGTTAAACCTGAAAGCGTGTGCAAATGCCACATATAATGATGTTTTTACTTGCCTCACTTCATAGCTTCAGTCGAGTGTTTGAATTAAGACCTTTAAACCATGTGAAATGATGCGTCTTCTGACAAGATATTTTATAAAAGCATTCTAATAAGCAGTGACAATGGCATTGGATCATTAAATACTATTATTATTAGGAAAATTATAATAAGAACTCAGATAAACCACATTGCTTTTCATATTTTTATTAATACCATTGAATGATAAGAAAGCAGTTTAATCTTCTGTTTATCCTACGCTATAAGTCCCATAGACTAATATTTCTTGGAGGGGGTTGTACCTTGATTGCTAGGCGACTATCAACCATTTTATTTATTTTTTTCAGAGGATAACAAGCTGACAAAACATTGCTGCAACTCTGATACAATTTTTATTTATGGAGAAAATTAAAAAGAAATCATAAGTCTACCGAAATGTGTATATACCATAATATGAAGCTGATTGGTCATATACACAATTCTGTAATAATGGCAGACTCAGACAAACATAGAGCACCCAAACACTGCAGTGCTTATTCATTCTTTTCATAAATAAAAACTAGTATCGAAACCGCCGCAACACTTTGTTCGTTTGTCATCCTCTGAGAAAATGGTTGATGGTCGCCTGACGCTAGAGGAAATCGAGCACAAAGCTAATTGAAAATGGTGAAGGAAACCAAATCCATGCTCGCGCTTTTCACATGCTTTTATACGTAACATGTAAGCGGACTCTGGTTGGGTTTTGCTACCTCCAGTCAGAATAACAACATGCAAAAATGAGTGCCGTATAGCAGAAGTAAAGAGATTGAAAATAAAAAGCATGTAAGGATGTCGCCAGAGTGGCTTTTTGGTTTCTTTTCTTGTGCATCCCAGCCACTAGCTCCCCATCTCTAGCTCCCCATCTCGATATTTTAGCATAGGGTAATGTAGTCATTCAACTTTACAATTTGTAATGTTGCAGTGTGTATTTGAATAATGATGGTTGGTTTCCTTTACTTGAAAGCTCAGATTTGACTATCATAGTTTTTGTTAATAGAGTTTGTGATTTACTGTGTGATTATTATAGACACCTTACAGATGTTGATCAATCTTAAAGTTTGCTTTGATTAATCAGTGTTTACACTTTATCATTGCACACACTTTGCATCATTTTATTTATTTTTAAAAAAAATTTTATTACCATTAAAACTATTTGTCTTAGTAATGTTGGTAAATAAAGTGGTTAAAGAAAAATCCTAATATTCCTAAACTGATTGTAAATAAATTTTCAATTATCGATGCTGAATGATATTAAACATTATATTGTGATGTTTTTTTTTACCCGTATCGCCCACCCTAAATAGGAGATTCTTCTTTATCAACAAAATTCAGCCTATAAGTGTCTTAGGCCGTGTCCATGTGTATGCAGCTATTCTTATAAACAGTTTTTCCCACTGTCTTTTTTTTTTTTTTAAAGTCTTTGTCCACGTTTAAATGCCAAAACGCACTGTGTTGCATGTTAAGGACACACTTAACCAACAGGCTTAGATAACGACACTTTTATGCGTTCACACCAAATGAGGAATTAAGTATTTTCACGAGTAAAAGTCAATGCAAACGTGAGAACAGAGGCAGATTACTGTCCCACGGTGTGAAATATGCAGAATACGCAATGCGTTTGACGCAAATGTGTGGAATTTGACTAATTTGTGTCTTCCGTGTTTGAAGTAAACCCGGCCATATTGGCCAATGAGAAAAGTGAGAATAGTGTGCACGCTGACATCATAAGGCGATAACGTTGTTTGTAGTTTTCACATAACCACACAATACCTGGAGTTTCGGAAAGTTCCAGTTTTTGTCACCCTGTACTCAGTTTTAATGTGGACAAAAAGCAAAGCTGCCATAATAAAGTGTGGTTTTTGTGGACAGGGTATTAGATATGGTAAATAGGCATGGGACGATGACCGTTTTCAAGGTATACCGCAGTTTGGAAAAGTCAAGGTTTTAAAACCGCCAGAATTTTCTTTAATACCTAATACGTTCCTAAGGTATGTGTAAAATTTCTTATTTACTTTTTTGTTGTTTTTTAGGACAACAGTATCTCCAGCATAAAAAAATCCAAAGATGCCGTTTTAAATTGTAAATAAATCTGTGTTTTTGAAACAAATGAAGACATCAAAAGTCAATTAATCTTTTGAACTATTTAGCCTGACATGTTTACTGTTCCAAACTATTATAACTCTTTCAAAAAATAAAATATATTGTTTTTAAATGGAAAAAAAGTTATTGTTTTTTTTATCCAGACATTTAAAATTTGTATATTTTAGAGCAGTGAGCACAAAACCGTGAAACCATGATATTTTTATCCAAGATTATCATACCGTCAGAATCTTATACCAGCCCATAATGGTAAATATGGCAGCGGCCTAAAGTAACATCATATCTTATAATATAACAAAAGTATTTCTGACCCTTAACAATTTTTCATACATTTTCTAGTGCAAAATAACCCAGACATAATTTTTTATTTATTTTTTTAAGTGTCCATTCTGGGCCAAACAAGCCACAATGTAAAACTGAGTGTTCACCCCTTTGTGTGTGTATGTTGTCTGCTTATTGATTTTGTTAATTGATGCTGAGTTTCTATTGACTTTTTTTTGTCCTCCAAAGCTGTTATCTCTAAGTAATGGTGCTTTTGGCTCTGACTGTACATAAATACACATTTCTTTGTATTTTAAGTTCTTTGACTAATTTTTGTGTCTGTGTGTTTTGCCTTGTTAGCTGTACAAGCATGTTGTTCAAATTGTGGAGAAGTTCATCAAGAGGGTATGTAATAAACTATATATGTACAATAGCTAATCTTATGTTAACAAGCTCCATTATGAGAAGATAAAGACTGAATCTGTTGTTTTCCCCATCAGTGTAAACCAGATCTAAAGGTTCCAGGTCTCTACGTGGTGGACTCCATTATCAGACAGTCCCGTCATCAGTTTGGCGCAGACAAAGATTTGTTTGGTCCGAGGTTTCTGAAAAACTTCACTGTAACTTTTCAGAACCTTTTCGAGTGTCCAGAAGATGACAAGGTACTGAATAACTGCGTCTGTATTTTACATTGAAATGTTTCTCTGTGTGTGGGGGTCTCATGGGTTTGTTTGTTGAACTGTAGGGGAAGATTTTGCGTGTGTTGAATCTGTGGCAGAAGAATGAAGTGTTTGGCTTGGACATTATTCAGCCGCTGGTTGATATGGCAACAGCTCCAGTTCTGCCTGTTTTAGAGAACGGAACCGCAGTCACAGGTAGATGAGTCAAATCAATGCCTTTCAGCTGATCACTTTGTATTATGTACATTTTTTAAAATTCTGCTTTGCTCTTAAGTTATTGTATCGGGCATTATGAATCTTTAAGGTTACACTACTACTAGTCAAAGTTGTGGGGTAAAGGAAGATTTGTCAAGTGTTTTAAGGTTTTATGTTTTCCAGGATTGTATTAATTTGATCAGAAATGTTCGAAATATTGTGTATAATATTGGTATTACTGTGAATTGTTTTTTGCAAGTTAAAGTGTTTTTTTTTTGTTTTAAATAGTAAGTTTTTCTTTTTGTGCCAAGCTAAAAGGCTTTGTTGCGTCAGTTAAGTAATCATTTAATATGCTGATTTCTATCAATGCTTAAACGGTTTTCTGCTTTGTTTTTTGTGCTAACTATGATGCGTTATTTAAGTTTTTTTTTAGATGAATAGAAAATTTTACCTTTGATCAATTTAATGCATTATTGCTGAAAAAAAGATTTTCATTTATTTCAGCAACAAAAAGTCTTTTAATAATAATACATTCTTTTGGCTATATTCTGATTTAAGTTGTTCAGATATGATAAACCAGTCATAAGGATACAGCTTTATGACATTTATACATAAGCTGAGTGCTTTTTTGATTACATTTTTTTCCAGATCCAGAATGAATTAATTACAGACTATTATTTGAACTATTTGCAAATACTGACAAACCCTTTTTAAGTTGTTCAAACTAAAAAAAATTCAATGCATATTGCTAATCAAAAATAAAGTTTTCATATATTTAAAGGAAGGAATTGTATGATCATAGAATATGATCTTTAGTTAATATATTTTAATATTTGACTTAAAATAAAAATATATATTATTTTAACATGCAATGTATTATTGGCAAGTCTCTCAAATTAACCTACACAAGACAAGACACAAGGTTTGGGGGTCCAGGGTCACATATGGCCCGTTTCCACTGAGTGGTACGGCACGGGTCACCTTTATCAGGCTTGCGTTTCCATTGCGAAAAGGGTGCGGATGGTACGACGGAAAGTTTCAGTCAACGTCATTCTCGCTCAACGAAATGTCACAGTAAAGCCGTACGGGTCGTTCACATTTCGTATGATAAGCACTTCACTAACGGATGCTTTATACACATAAATGCTTGTGTACAAGTGTTCATTACTAACCTTTCTATGAACATAATTATATTATAACTGCAGATCAGGGATGTAGTCTACTGTAACGTCTGCAATTATATAAAATAAATAAAAGCAACATATATGAACACATACAGACCCTTACAGTCTTACAGACCCTTAATGCTACCAATTATAGATAAACTACACACAGCATACATTCAGTCCTTATTTGGGTTCAAAAACAACACAAAGCATTTAACCCAGTCAGTGCAAACCTCTCATCTGTATCTTTAATCTTCAGCAGCACATGTAACCTCTGTTAGAAAGTAATTCTGTCATTCCTGAGTTCATAATAGCCCAAAGGGCGATTTATAATAGTTATACATGGCAGTTTTTTCATGATTTAGGTTGCTGAAAGAATCATTTACTCCTTTGTTTTTTCCAGTTTCTCCTTTTTTTTCCACTCTTCTCTCTTGCGTTTGTCTGTTTCTGAAAGGATCGGATGTCAGAAGCAGTTCAGTAATCAGAAGCATGTTGTTATTATTATCAGCTTAAAAAGTTTGTCATTTCAAATATAGACGCATGGTGAGTCCACGGGAGCTCTCTGGAGAAACTGAAACTGCTCGCGCTTTTAGACGGCCTCGTTAAACAAACAACAGAACATGGCAGATTTAGTTCTTTTTGGCTTTGTGGCTGTTCATCAAGACAAGGACAAGGTCTGTTTGAGCTTGAGTCGACCATGGCTTATTATTAAATGTATTATGATGTAATGTCTTGGCTGTGTATTTAAAAACGGGGCTTCCTTAGTTTTCATTCTCCTGCTTGTTGTTTGCGCTAGTGATGCTTCTCTGTAAACCAATACCGTTCAGCTGCGCGTCTAGCTCCACCTTTTGGGACCCTTTTGTCGTGCTAGGGTACCCTTTTGTCTTTGCAAAGGGTACCCAAAAAGTGGTACGTTACGGTTTGTTTTTTGGTACCTTTTGACAGTGAAAAATAAATCCATAAAAGCGTATCGACCCATACTGTACCACTCAATGGAAACGGGCCGATATTGTTCTGCATTTTTATCACTGTTTGACATTCATACAAATTGTAACCTGTCATTCTAGTAGCATGTAGTTCACTGATCATAAATCATATTTCAGCTTGATCCCTGTTGTTAAACTGCACATTTCATTGTTTTGTTTTTTCTAGCAACTCCAGCCATACCAGTAGAAGTACCAGTACCAGTGCCTGTTCCAGTTCCGATTTCAGCACCAGTTCCAGCTCCGGTTCCAGTTCCAGCTCCAGTTTCGATTCTGGAGCCGGCCCCAACGCTGGCACCAGCTGTTGTGACTGCAGCACCTCCGCCCACCCTTCAGACCCCAGTGCCTCTTGCTGCAGTCGCCCAGCTCCTCCAGGGCACAGGGGGTGTAGAGGTAACAGACAAGCATTCACTCCATTCAGTATTGGCAATCATTCAATTCAAGTTTATTTGTATAACGCTTATTACAATTTTCAGTGTATGTTATTTATATTTATAAAAGATATTTACGCTGAGATGTTTGTTTCAGTTGCAGCAGCTGCTCCAAACTCTTCAGCAGGCTGGAGGGGCGGGGCCTCCTCAGCCCACAGCCCCGCCCACTGAGAAGAAACCATCATTAGCAAAGGTAAACCCTCAGAACAGGCCAGTTTGATGCTTCACAATCATTTTGATGTAACCTCTTCATATGGGGGCGACACGGTGGCTTAGTGGCACTGTTTCCTCACAGCAAGAAGGTCACTGGCTCGAGCCCCAGCTGGGTCAGTTGGCATTTCTGTGTGGAGCTTGCATGTTCTCCCCGTGTTGGCATGGGTTTCCTCCGGCTGGTCCAGTTTTCCCCACAGTCCAAAGACATGTGCTATAGGTGAATTGGCTGTAGTGTATGTGTGTGAATGAGTGTGTATGGATGTTTCCCAGAGCTGGGTTGCAGCTGGAAGGGCATCCGCTGTGTAAAATATGCCGGATAAGTTGCTGGTTCATTCCGGTGTGGCGACCCCCTGATAAATAAAGGGGCTAAGCCAAAGGAAAATGAATGAATCTTCATATGAATGAATAGAAATAATTAGAGTGGAGTCTGGAAAAGATCACCTCTCACAGTCTGTAAGCTACAATATTGAGCTGTTAATTCACTTTCTGTAACATTCTTTGTTTTTGCTTTGACAGTCGCTGCTGGATCGATTTGATTATGATGATGAACCCGAACCGGTTGAGGAAAAGCCTGAACCTGCTCCTGCTGCTCCCATTACCATGTAGGACATAATAATAAATCACTTTTCACATACAGTAATCTATAATTTTACTGTACTGACTTTGTTGTCGTTTCTTTCCAGAAATCTCCCTCCCGAATTACAACAAGCTTTGCAAGCTCACCTATTGAGTCAAATTGTTAACCAGGTATTTACTCTTTACTGCATTGTTTACTACATTTACTGTAATGTTGCCAGACAAAGTTTTTATAAAAAAATTTATTAAAGGACATTGTTGAAAAGGTTTCTCCTAGAAATAATAGTAAAATATTATCATATATATTGTCATATAAATTCATAAGTTAAGAGATTTTTATATAGGTGATATTATTGCTGTTTTTTAAAATATGTACATTGTATATGCTGACTATTTTTAAGACAGTTTGTACATTTTTGCAAATATTTAAAAATATGTATTTATTACATTATTTAAAGGGCCCTGTTTTTTCACCACAGCATTAATCTAAGAGAAGAAAATAAACATCTAATGAATATGCATATGTGAAAAATGTATATAATCGTGGTGTTTCATCATGTCTAGACGCAGATGCAGGCTCAGATGCCGCCACAGGTTCAGATGCCACCGCAGGTTCAGATGCCACCGCAGGTTCAGATGCCATCACAAATTCAGATGCAACCACAAATTCAGATGCAACCACAAATTCAGATGCAACCACAGGTTCAAATGCCGCCACAGATTCAGGTGCCGTTTCAGGGTGAAATGGCACCTCAGGAGTTTCCAGCAATGGTTCAGACCAAGCAGATACCAGATAACACTCAAAACTTTGAGGAGAGCATGGAAATGCCCACTACTACCCATCAGCCCCAGGTACAGTTCGTCATGTCTACAGATATTCACATCTCACAACTCAAAACTTCATCAATGGCAATATTTACACAGACTATTTGTTTCAATGAGACTGTGAATAGATGAGTCCACCCAAAAATAAATCATTCCTCACACTGAAGTGGTTGTAAACTTTTAGGAATTTCTTTCTTCTGTTGAACACAAATCAAGATATTCTGAAGAATGTTGGAAAAAGCAGCCATTGACATCTGTAGTAGGAAATATTAATACAATGGAAGTCAATGGATGTTTTTTCCCCCATCATTCTTCAGTTTATCTTGCTTTGTGTTTAACAGAAGAATGAAGCTTAAACTGGTGTTCTGTCGATTTGTCCTACCTTGTCAGATTGTCCTACTTCCTATTAAAAAAAAAACTAGGGAGCACATTTTCATGATGCAATTTGCTACCAGTGTAGATTTAAATGTGGAGTAGTGTGATATGAAGCTGTAATATAGCCCTAACCTACCTAATCCCTAACCCCAACCTCAGAACCATTCAAATACAGTGTTGGTAGCGTAATCTGATGGGTAGAATAAAATGTCAGGACACCAGTTTGGAAAAAGTTGAGGAATTTTCAGTTTTGCATGATCTATCCCTTCAAACATGACGTTGAACACTTTGCTTTACTTAAGGTTGAACATCCTTAAACATGCAGTGCCTGTTAAAAAAGATGTGCATCAGCATTTATTCTTTCCATGTGTCTTACGTCATTATGTTGTTTCTGTATTATTGAACATATTTCGTACTGTCCGTTTTTTTTTTTTTTTTATCTGATTGTGTATGTTTCCATGTCCTCTCAATCAGATTTGAAATTGTTTAAACCACCGGTCATTATTTGAATTAAAATTTAGACTGTAGTTAGTCAATTACAATTGACATGGCAAAATGTGACTTATTTTTATTTTATTTACTGGGTTATGAGTCTGATTATAAACTGGTTTTTCGCGTCCACAAAGCTTTAAAAACATGACGTGGTATATATCTGACTCATCACAGGCTTTAGCTGAAACTGAACGCTCGGCGCATGATGGGAGAGATAGAAGACACGGCAGACGAACAAGATCAAGGTATGTTTAATGAACTTGAAATGTCTTAAGGGTCGGATGATATGGCAAAAAACAATCGCGATTCTTTATGTTGGTTTCACTATTCTGTACATTGTCAGAGCAGTACAGCCAAACAAATTTTCTTATTTTAAAAACAAGCCCTCTAGGGTGCCAAAATATCAAATAGAAAATAAGGGTAGACACTCAGGTCAAAGTAGAAGTTACAATTCTGTTATATTATTCAGTGACAAAAGTAAAACATAGAACAAAGATTCACATTGCAAATACGTATATAAATGAATTAAACAGTGGTTTATTTTAGGTGTATATACAGTTTTTCTTATTCGCTTTGGTGCTTTTCTCAGATCAGTATTTAAAAATTGCAATACAGTAAGTGCATTTCTCAAAACTACGCGTACAAATAGCAAAACACCATAGATTACCTGTAAAAGCCAGTCTCTTGCTCAAAATCCTTAGGTCATCTCTCAACTAAATTTCTGTGTCAATGAATATGTCAATATCATCAGAATGACAAGTCCTGCTGTCATTGTGTATGGATAAGACAGTCAAATTACTTAGTCATGTTGTCTATATAACAGTGTACTCTGGAGGGATGTTCTGATGTAAACTATGGCAATTGTTTTATTTTTTTATTTTTTTGCTGTTGGTACTGTAATTTGTTGCCAGATCTTGTCCTTGTGAAAAAGAAAGTAAAAGACAGCACTGCATAACAAATAAAAAAACAAAGCAAAAGTAAAAATGTCAACATAGAACAATCTCCTTTCAGATACACCTTTATAAGAAAAAGCCAATATTCATCTGCGAGAAATTTACCAGTTCTAGACAGATTTAGAACAAAGTCTAATGGTAATGCAATGCAAAATGCATTATGACAAAATATTATGACAACTTGTTCAGCCATATTGCATGTAAAGACTTTTGCCATGAACAAACGATTAAATGTTGTGGGGGGTGAGACTATTTAACGGAGACCAAAATAATATATTTTGATCAACATGACATAAAGAATTGATAATGTAGGAAACATCAGAGAATTGCACATAATCATTTGCATGCATGTACAAAAGCATTTGCAACTTGTTCAAAGGGATGAAAAACTGCTTTTCTGATGTGCACAAGTGACTCGATGTGAAGATTGAACAGGGAGTTTTGTGAATTTCAATTCTAATCTGAGAAATGGACCAAAGCGACTGAGAAAAACTGTATAACAGTAGCACTTAAACTAAATGAACACATATAAAAGGGTCAAAATGTGTCAATATTTATTCCCAAATGGTCGCTGGTTTTTCTAAAGCGGGCAACTGTTTGGTCGGCTGCATTCAATGTATCTTGTTTTGTGTTCAGCAAAAGAAAGAAATAAATACAAATTTGTGACATCAAGTGAGCAAATACTGATGGAATTGGTGAATTATCCCATAAAGACAAGCGACAAGGCTTTAAAACGCATGCAACTAGCATACTTTTCTCATTATGACTAAGTGCAGTGTCCCATGACTGTAACTCTACCACTGAATTAATATTTAATGTGAATGTATGCCATTTTGTAAAGTAGGCCTTTATTTAGATTTTTTTTATTATTATGAATTTTCAAATAGTACAAACAACAAAGACAATCAGACAAACAAACCATCCCCAAGCGCTGCAAATTAAATGAATTTACCCATGTAATGTATTATAATAAATTCTTATTTTTTTTTAAATAATCAAAACAAAAGAAGCCAGAACTCTCTTAAATTTCAAAGAATTGTAGAGGTTCCCAAAGTCTACTGAATTTGTCCTGTTTGTGGTTGAGGTCATAGGTTAATTTTTCCAAAGGAAGAAAGACTGACAACTGAGAAATCCACATGGAAATAGTTGGAATTTGAGAAGTAGACCATTTTATAATATACAGTTCTCAGCCAGAAATGTAAGAGTTGTAAACAGAGGTCTGAGCTCGAAGTCAAAAAGGTCTTCAGGAATGTCATTCAACAAAAAAAGTGAGGGAGAAAAATAAAGCGTTTTCCAAATATCTCCTGGCTTGCAGAATGAACCCTACTCCAAAATGGTTGGATGTGAACACAAGACCAAAATACATGAAAAAATGTGATGTAAGCCTGTATTGAGAAAGAGGCATTAGAATTGCAACGAATATAATGAACAATAGCTTCTTAATTATTTTTTAATTCTTTTAAAGCTCTAATTATTTTTATTTGCATTTTGAGATTTTGCATTAAAAATCTTGATGGAAATGCAAAGAGGGTATTCGATTAAACGAATCATTAAACAGGGTTTCTGTCCAAAATTTTAAAAGTCTTAAGCCTTAAAAAGTCTTAAATTCGCAGTTCTAGGACTTAAATATATTTGCACAGGTCTTATTTTTCCGATGTCCATGTAACGCTACATCTAATGCTCATTTATATTTGTTTTTGTTGTTGCTTGGTTTTCGTGTTGTTGTAGTTCTTTATTTCACTAGTCCAAATGTAATTTGCGGTATTACAACTACAAATGAGACCAGCATGCAATAGCCAGTCAGCTTTCTGTTATTGAACTCAGTGCATGCGGCGAATGTGACGCCATCGATGTGTTTGCGGAGGTTCGCTTTCGGTAAGCACGACATGATTTTGGCTGGCGGAGTGAACAGATTTCAGGTAAACAGTTCGCGCGGCGCCACCTTTGATTTGAATTGAATATGTAACGCTTTGAAGAGATTTTGTCTGAAACAGGTACGCCTGTACACACATTTTAATGATCGGTCCATGCGGGATCATCATAACCAGATGACCAATAATTATTGCCTAGAAATTGCAACAGCCGTGGGAAAGGAGGAACGTTTTTGGAAAAGTTTAGAAAAACCTGAGGGATAAGCTTGTTAAAACAAACAAACAAAAAAAAAGATGCCATGGCAAAAGTGGAGACCCATGTGGTTTTAATATTACAGAATATGTTTTCCACCATTTATAGGTTTTACACTGATGTGTATAGTACAGTTTTGCAGTTAAAACAATGCAACAGCTACAAACTAAAATAAAGTATCAAATTATGTCTTTGATAACTGGAAAAGAATATTTGAACCTATTTGTTTACAGTATACTGATGCCCTGTTTTTCTAGGCTTTATGGGTGATAATGGTCAGGAATATTGGACCATTATTGCCTTTTTAGTTTATAAGAGCCTACTCACACTATGCTATCCGAACCGTGCCCAGGCCCGTTTCCCGGATCGTTTGAGAAGTGTGAGTGCTCTGAATCAGGCTCAGGCACTGTTCACTTGGCCGGCCCTGGCCCGGTTGGAAGAGGTGTGCCAGAGCGCGATTCACTTGGGCTTTGGCACGGTATGCTTGTGTGTGAGTGCAAAACGTGCCTGAGCCCGAAACTGAAAGCAAGACGTGACTTTTAAGGAACTGTTTCGTATGGATTTATTAACCATTCTTTCTGTTCAATGAACGCAAACTGTCGTAGATTATTAAAGACGAAAACCCCTCACTACACAAAAGCTGCGCACCTTCAGCAAACCTCCTAACTCCTGCAGGACGATGACTTTATGATTGTTTATGAGTGTCAAAAGTGGCTGGTGTTCGGCGAAATATTTGATTGCATGTCACTGCATATCAAACCACTAAAACAATATTACTAAGGAAATCTCCACCACTGTGCTGAGCGAGAGCGCTTACTGAACAGCGCATCATCGATGATGTTAGCGTGCCCGGGCCCGGATGTAATGCGAGTGTGGGCCGTCAGGGGAGACTGGAGGGGAGACAAGCGTGCTTTGGCCCGGTTCAAGGCAGCTGTACATAGTGCGAGTACGCCCTAAGAAGAGGACAGAAACTAGCCAGACAATAATGTGTGAATTGTTGAGTGGGCAAAATAAATTAAAAATCACTATTTTTAGTAAGTTTTTTTTTTTGCCATAATAAAAATATAATTGTAGAGCAACCCATTTTCTCTTGTCGTTGATATTTTGGTAGGTAGAACTGTCCGAGATATGAACAAAAGCAAGTGATGCATCAAAGTTTGATTTAAAAAATCATGAAATGTTATAAAACTTTATAATCGTTATAATAAATTATAAAAATAATAAAAAAATATTAGTTTAAAAATCTTGAATGATATTAATGTTATGACGTACTTTCTATTTCTCTGTTTATTCTTTTGACTATGGTGGGTTTCTTTTTACTGCCCCTTGTCGTTTTAATGATAATCACAACGGCAAACGCAGCAAGTATAAAAGCCTTGTCCGTTTCATGAGGTGTGTGCGCAGTCAGCGGAGGTGTGCGATGTCTCGCCAGGCGAAAGTATAAATCAATTAAGATGTTTGTTTGTTTTATCTGTAGTTCAATGGTGCATCTAACCTGTCTTTAGTAATGTTAAATTTAAATGATTTTATTTTACCACAAATTTTGTGATCTTGCATTTTCTCTCGCGTGTTTTTGATATTGTGATATAGGTCTTAAATTTAATACTAAATGGTCTTAAAAAGTCTTAAATTTGACATCATGATATCTGCAGAAACCCTGATTAAAAACATGCACACAATTGAGTAGGATAAATTTCCTCTCAGAAGAAAAAATGTACATAAACCTGACAAAAGGACTGACAAAATTATAATGAATCTAAATTGTTGTTAAATCTAAATCTAAAGTCTATCATCACAGTGGTGGAGTATTATTATTATTATTATTATTATTATTACCTCCAGAACTGTCTTGAGCGTGTGTCTCATGCCTCCAAAAGCCACCGTGCGTTCATTGTGTTTTATCGTTTGAGGCGTAAACCATTTATTTTATTCGAATACAAGCTCACAGTGGCTTCTTTTCATTTATTCGCACATGTTTTATGCAATATTCCAGACATTTTAATTGATCAGAAATCATCATATCACACTCCCCTACTTAAATAAAAGCTTAATTTGGCTTAAATTCGAGTGCTGTGTCTCTCCAGGTCTCCACATAGACAATCGTCATCATCATCACGCTCCCGAAGATCCCGGTCTGGTTCACGTTCCCACCGAGAGCGCTCCAGGTATCATCGCACACGCTCTCGATCCAGAGAACGCAGAGGACGCTCCCCACGACCCCGATCTGAGGAAAGGAGAGAGCGGGACAAAGAACGAGAGCGGGAACGGAGACAGAAAGCAGAGCCATCTGTCAAAAAGGAAACTCTCAGTGGTGAGAATACAAATGGATTTTATAGTAGTTAAATGATGATGTGATCATATGCAACATACTTAATTTATTCTCTTAGTTAAGGAGAAATCCCCACTTAAGTAGACCTATTATACATAATATAAATGTGCTTTATGCAATGACAAAGTTATATAAAGCTTGATCAGAATCTGTACTCGTTATTGGCTGATCACCATGACAAGAAATCAGTACTCTGTATCAGCTCTAAAAATTCTGATCGGAGCATGTCTAGTTTTCTCCCTAGCAATGAAATAGCGATTCCTGGTTCTGCTGTACCTTCAGTGTCAGTAAAAGACTGTCCCAGCAAACTCCTAAAGCAGTGAATTGTACACAGTTGTCTGCTTTTTTAAGTAGTTAGAGCATTTTAATTACTTGTAGTCGCCTCCCTCGCCATAGTATTTTATCAAAGTGCATATGAGATAAATGACGTCAGTACGCAATAGCCGGTTATTATTTATTACTGAACTGGTGCCGAATTGTACACATCTGCATTGCGGTGCATTGAAGAAACAATTCATTTGAACACCCCTTGGATGTTGCTTTATAAGCGATTTGTTTTTCAAATGTTTCTTGGGTTGTGGGATGACCAGTAGCCTTTGATGTGGAGGATGCTTTTCTCCTGAAGATACTCTGGCCTCAGTAAACCTTAAAACTGGTTATCATCCCATGCCTAAACCTAGATGTCTAGTACGGATCATAAATGTTTGTGTTGTAGTTTTGATATGTTGTTCAGGAGTGTTTTGGTTTGTTTGTTGTAGTGTGCACTACAACATTATGGATTGGACAGCTGGACAAAAAGACTCAACGGCAGGATATCACAAGTCTGATGGAGGAGTTTGGACAGATTGAATCCATCAATGTATGTACATATCAATGAATTGATCATCAAATCATAAATGGAACGCTCTTATTCAGCAAGAACACATTTAATTGATCACAGTTACAATAAATTTATAATATCATATATATATATATATAGGACCATTTCAGTGTGGTCATGCCATTGCACCATGAACATTTCCTTCCTTATTATCAAACTATTTCATAACTGTAACGAGGCAATTCAATCATACCTTAATGTTAAAACAGCTATCATAACATTATTAATATGTGTCTCTTTTTGGGTTCTCGAAAGCTATTGAAATTAAACATGTAAAAGAGGAGATGTGTTGGACCATTGTTTTTGTTTACATCCCTCAATATTGTCTTTACATTTATTATAATGCATGAAATTTCTTTAATTCTGTTCGTTTTGAGCTTTCTGCAATGCAAATGTCTTGAGGATAATAATAATAAAAATAATAATAACAATGAAGCTTTTTTAGCAACCAAATGGGCTTACAATAATTTCTGAACAATTATGTGATAATGGGGCTAAATATTCAGCTTTGCATTGCAAGAATGAATTAAATTTGACAATAAATTCAGATAGAAAACAATTATTTCAAAATAAAATACAGTTTCACATTAATACAGACATAACTGACGGTGCCGCTGGGTCTTAAAGTTTTAAAATGTCTTAAATTTTAAAACACAAAATTTTAAGTTCTTAAATTCACTGAAATATTGTGTCGTAGGTCTAAAATCATTTTAAACGGGTCTTATTTTGGCCATGTCCAATTAAAGTTACTTAATCGGAACTCCATCCAGTGACCAACAATACATCTCAATATAACCTTTTTGTAAAAAATAAATTGTGTACATAAAGTGATACAATTCATATCAGCTGTTAGACATTTTTGTGACCTAATCAGGGAATTCCTCATGATAATACCGGGCCATTAGAAAAATTCTTTAACCCTGAATAAGTAAAAAATGCCATTCTTAATGGTCTTAAAAGGGTCTTAAAGTCTTAAATTCACTGAAATATTGTGTTGTTAGTCTAAAATCATTTTAAACAGGTCTTAATTTGGTTATGTCCAATTAAAGCTATCTGAATCGACATCCTTCCAATGACTAACAATACATCTCAATATAACCTTTTTTTTTAATAAATAAAAGTTTTTTATTGCAAAGTGATAGATCACATCAGCTGTTAGACATTTTTACAGCAAAATCCACAAATTAAAGGACCAAATCAGGGAAAGAACGCTAAAAACAACTCCTCATGATAATATCGGGCCATTAGTAAAAGTCTTTAACTCTCCAAAAATCTAAAATTTAATTCTTAATGGTCTTAAAAGGATCTTAAAGTCTTAAATTCACTGAAATATTGTGTTGTAGGTCTTAAATCATTTTAAACAGGTCTTAATTTTGCTATGTCCAAGTAAAACTACCTGTCTGAACTGTACTGAACTGAAATTGCAAAGTGATACAATTCACATCAGCTGGTAGACATTTTTACAGCAAAACCTCAAATTAAGTGACCTAATCAGAAAACTCAAAACAATAACATGATTTCTCATGATAATACCGGGCCATTAGAAAAAGTCTTTAACCTTGTATAAGTCTAAAATTTCATTCTTAACGGTCTTAAAAGGGTCTTAAAGTCTTAAGTTTGACTTGAAACCTGAAGAAACCCTGTAACTGTATGACACTGCGTTTAAAATTATGATATTTTTTAAAACTTATGTTTTGAACTGGAGCTTATACAGCATTTACACAGTGGCATGATGAGTTGCTTTTTAAGGCATCAATAGCATGTTACCAAGGCAACAGTTGCTAAGTTTAAAACGATCATATACTGTTATATGTAATTATATAATGTTTTGGCTATTTAGAGGTGGCCATACCACAATGAAAAGTGTTATTGTATATAATACTTCAATACAGCCATATCACCCTGCAGCCCAAGACCGGTTACTCACTGAAGCTAAGCAGGGCTGCGCCTGGTCAGTACCTGGATGGGAGACCACATGGGGAAACTAGGTTGCTGAAGTGGTGTTAGAGAGGCGAGCAGGGGGCGCTCAACCTTTTGTCTGTGTGAGTCCTAATGGCCAAGTAAAGTGAAGGGGACACTATGCTATTAGTGAGCACCGTCTTTCGGATGAGACATTAAACCAAGGTCCTGACTCTGTGGTCATTAAATTTCTCGTAAAAGAGTAGGGGTGTAATCGTGGCATCCTGGTCAAAATTCCCTCCATTGGCCCTTCACCACGATCATGGCCTTCCAATCATTCCCATCCACCGAATTAGTTCCCATCCACCGAATCACCTATAGCTGGTGTGTGATGAGTGCACTGGCACATTTTTCCTGCGGCTGCCGTTGCATCATCCAAGTGGATGCTGCACACTGGTGGTGGTGTGGAATGACCCCCCTTATGATTGTGAAGCGGTTTTTGTGTATGGCCATACACAGCAAATGCACTATATAAATGCACACACTTTACATTACATTACATTGTCTTTTATGAGATTTTGAGAATGTTGTCTTTGCACTCACTTCATTTCAGAACCAAGTCTGTATGTAAATAGTGTTGATGACTTTTATTTTGTTGAGACAATTTGCCTTATGAGAAATACAAAATGAATTGCATATTTCAGTATAATATTTGCTGTTTAATTTAAGTTTGAACTTTATTTATTCTGTGTAGATGATTCCTCCTCGAGGTTGTGCCTATGTGGCCATGGTGCACAGACAAGATGCACAGACGGCCCTGAACAAACTCAGCAAAACATCTGTTAAAGTCAACCAGAAAACCATTAAGGTAAAGTGTCCAGCCTTTTCTTACTGTTGGCAGTGCTTAATAAAAGTAAGGTTCTATGATTGCCTTGATGCAGAAAATCTGGACAGAATCACTGAATCCCATTATAATATTGATTTTAACTGTATTAACCTTATTCTACGATGTGGACGGGCGCTCGTTTTTTTGCAATTGTTTTAGTACTTCTGATTCAGTTGCCTATGGGAGAAATGACTAACCTTGGGAATAGACGTCAGAAAATGGTCAAACTACTTGTTCTGCAAACAATGGTGTTCATGACTATACATAAAAAAGAATAACACAATAAGAAAATATGAGTTTGTAATATCAAGCAGCATAATGAGCTGTTTTATCGTCTAAAAATCAGAGGAAGTGAATGAGCCAAAAAGATCCCAATGGCTGCACCCACTTATGCATAAATAAGATCAATAATGTGAAATTACATGGAATTTGAAAGTTTAATCAATTAAAAGTCAATTTATTTGGACTAGTCATGCACTTGTTATTGCTTTGTTTGATAAATCTCTTGTACACACAGAAACTTAAATATCTTTGCAACACCGACAAACAGTAAAGTTGGTTTTGGTTTGATTTGAAACATTTTTCAAACAATAATAAAAATAATAATAATAATAATGCAGTATTCAATGTGCCTTATGTTGCACATATGATTTAGCATAGGGGTTCCCAAACTTTTCAGCCTGCGACCCCCAAAATAAAAATGCCAGTGACTCGCAACCCCCCCAAAAAAATCACTTTTTCCGAGGGACTCTGGCATGAATAGGCAGAGTGGTCTGTGTCATTATAATGGCGTCGACAAATAAAAAAGGTGGTAAAAAAAGGTGCGCAACTAACAGGAACCAACCAACAGTATCTGATGTTTTAACTAAAATTACTAAGTACAAGCAAGAAAGTGAAAGATTGAAGCAGTGTACTGACGCTGTGACATGTTACCTGATAGATTCAAAAGACCGTCGTTAGATTAATCGCAAGATTAATGAAATATCACGTTTAACAACTATAGTGAGGTACATGCTTGATAAACTGTCTGATGTGCACTGCTCTCTGGGCTTTTGTACTCAAAGCAGCCGCTAACTACTGGAGCTCAGCTGTTCACATGCGCTGCAGCACACGACAGAGTGTGTGTGTGTGTGTGTGTGTGGTCACATGATGTGGGTTTTCAGCGAGATAGTGTGGAAGGAGGGCTTTTCAGAAATGCTAGATGAAACACCAGTGTGGACGTGGATCATTTTTGTTCTGTAATGCCATTTTAAAAGTAAGATGTGTTAGTGTAAACAGGGCCTAAAGGCCCGTGCACACCAGGATGCATTTTGCTTGCGTTTTCCGTGAACGTTTAACGTTCAACTTGCTGTCTTCTTCTGTGTTACAAGCGGGTGTCAGAGTTGTGTAGCACCATCTAACATCAAGGAGTGATTTTGCATACTCTTCTGCTCGACGCCAGTGAAAATCGCTTGGGTTTGTATCCGGAAAAACGCCACAAACCGCTGACGATAAACTCAAACGAAAAGCGTCCCGGTTTGTACGAGCCATAAGTGTGTTTTTCCCGAGCGGGTTGCTGCTGAGACCGGGGGCGGGGCAGAGGATCGCGATGCCGGCTCAGCATTGTGATGTCTATCGTTATCGGCGATGAACGATGGCATTGTCTATCGACCCAACCCTACTTGGCATTGCCAGAATGAATAAAATCTGAAAATATTTTCAGATAGAAAATAAATTTATAATGTTATAATATTTCACAGTAATACTCTTTTTACTGTAATTTTGATTTTAAGCTTTTTTAAAAACCTTTTTTACCCTTCAAAACTTTTGAACAGTGGTTTTTACTGCATTTGTACAGTAGCATGGGGATTTGCATGGTTAAGATATCCAAAACATGTTCCCATGGCCACAGCTGTTGCCACATAGAAACATAATTACCTGTTTTTGCTAACAATAAGTCAGCATGACTTGTAGAGGTGGCAGTAGCAGAATGAAAGGGGATGTTGTTTATGCCTAAAATGAATTCTAATATAAAATTAATTAAATAATTAAAATTCAGATGAGTTTTTTAAACAAAAAAAACGAAAGTGCCTTGAGCTGCATATTAAATCTGCACAATATATCATTTCAGCATCGATAGCGCAATCTGTGTGTCTGCAGTAGTCACATCGCAGGATATGCAATGTTGAGTCAGGATTATAGTTGATCAACAATTGAGAATACATGAGATTTTCGGAGTCATTGCAAAGTATAACCATAACAGAGTGAGACTTTATCAATTGTATGTGCTTTAAAGGCATTTCAGGAGAGTTTAAAGCATTTGGGCACGATAAAGTACAACATTTGTAACTCTAATGAAGAATGATTTTACTGAATTATTAATACAATGAAGACTATACAGCAGAGGTCTCAAAGTCAAATTGGCAGGGGGCCATATCAGTGACTGACTAATTCATAGGAGGGCCGTTCTAACATTCTAACACAAAAAAAAAAATGGAAACCTGATGTAGTTGATGCACTCAGACATTTTCCCCAGAGTATCAAAGCTCCTTTTTGTTTCTTGTTGTACATATTGAAGGGGTAGTTTAAATTGCTATGAAAATACTACAATTTAATAATAGGTGTAATAATAATTATTATGTCCCAATCAACTGCTGCTTAACCAAAAGTTTAACAGATAGCGTAAGACAGCAGAATGCAGATTGGGTAACTTTGACTTTACTAGCAATTGTTCTTCTCAATACCTTCTTTTTTTTGTCAATCTATAACAGAGATAACATAACAAAATATGTATGTATTCACATTTACTTTAACAGCAGTAAATTTTACTAATGCACATTTTTGACACAAATCTTAATATGCATATGAGGAAAGAATATTAATGAGACCATTTGAATCGAATATTAGCGACATTATCATATTTACACCACAAATAGAACATGTAAGCCATGAAGAGAGGTGTTTGTACAACACAATACCGGGGATTTATAATCAAATGACCCATGAATATTTACACAAATATATCTTTAGTAAAAATAGAGCACTTACGGTCATATATCAACGTTTTAATCAGCCACAGAAATGATCTGCATGTGGACTACTCTCGATACTGAGAAACTGAAAGTAACCCAAATATATAGTACAGTACTTTCAATGTCCAGCAGGTGGGGGGTCAAAACCACAAGTGTATATGCGACTGCACAATGATAGTGATTTAAAAATGTGTGTTTTTTTGGGCAGAATATTTTTGACGTTAGTTGCGGGCCGGAGAGAGGATGAGGGGGGCAATTTGGGACCCCTGCTATACAGTGTTACATTTCTTTATCTATTTGACTCTCTGTTAAACCACAAAGTACTTTTTTTATTTAATTTTATTTTTGCTCTATTGCAAAATTTGTCATGCATGATTCTCACCCTTACAATATTACCCCCTTATATATACAATAGACACCCTTATATTATATATATATATATATATATATATATATATATATATATATATATATATATATATATATATATATATATATATATATATATATATATATATAGTGCAGCAAAATAAGATATCGCAATGTCAGATTTTTCCAATATCATGTAGTCCTACTGCATATGTGATCATTTAGCAAAGAGTATACTCCTATAATACAATGTTAGTATGATTTCCTGTATAGCTGTGCTAGTATTTCACTCTCTGCACTTTTTGTCTTACATAATTTATTAGATTATTGGGTAAGTTTATTGATTGTCTTAATTCTATTTGAGCACGCTTTCTAGAAACCAATCCATTCAGCAGTCATAATGTGTAGTGTTTGTTGTTGGATTACTTGCGTTATTTTATTGGTTAGATCTTGTGTTTGCATGCATGTTAGCACTTAGTTTTGTTTTGAATGTGTTGGCAGTTGTTTGATTTGTTGTCCTTGATCAGATTGCATGGGCCATGAATAAAGGCATAAAGTCGGAGCACAAGAAGTTCTGGGATGTGGAGCGGGGCATCACTTTCATCCCCTGGGGAAAAGTCAAACCTAATGACATTCAGAGTCTTCAAGAAGGAGGCTTGCTTGATCCTGAAACACTCAAACCAGGTGAACATCAACATATGGCCGTTCTTTACACCTACAGGTAGACAAAATGACCAAAAAATGTGTTTCTGTTAAAGTAAGTTATGCTAACATGTAAGAAATATTTCAGAAATGTAATAATCAGCTGTAGAGTTTAAACTAGGGCTGGGCGATTAATCAATATTAAATTGCTGTACCTGCTGTGATGTGAGGGATCATACCTGCTATGGTCTTGCTCTTCTTGTTAAGGAAGCACCGTTGTGTCATAAGCAGTAAATCTAGTAAAAGCAGGATTCCCACATTTCTTGAAAGTACTTGAATTTCAGACATATGGATTCAAGACCTGGAAGGTACTTAAAAACAATGCTGGAATTAAATTATAAATTAAATTTATGGTGTTATTTCAATAGTTGTACTATGCTGATGTCAAAAAAAGAACAAAAAAGAGAAATTCTTAATTTATAAATCTTGTCAAATGCACATTTTATCATTATTTCAGAAGCCACAATTAAATATTACCAGTATTGAATTCAACAAATTTTATTAAAGGTTAAATTTGTCTAATTTCTTTTAAATGACACCCTCAAAACATCAATTATTACTGTGGTATTTGAATGTAAATATTTCAATGATTGTAAGTGAAATGTTAAGTACAGTAAGGACTTTCATGGCACTCTGTGTTGGCATTGTGAATTACAACAATGCTTGATTTGAAATTAATGGTGCTTTAAGAAGTTATTAAAAGTCCTTTAATCTGCTGTTTATGGAATAGTGGGAACCCTTTAAAGGTGTTTTGCGAAACTCCAAGCATGAAGATATAAACCATTTTGAGTGATGTAAACAAAAACAATGGTCCCAACATATTTCCTGTTTTATATTTTTTATTTCTATAGCTTCTGAGAATCCGAGAAAGAGCCGCATACTGATAAATAATGTTACGGTTGCTGTTTTAAAATTAAGTCATGATTGAATTGCCTCGTTACAGTTTTTAATAGTTTGATAACAAGCAGGAAATGTTCATGGGCCTATGACATAACTGTGTATGATAGTTGCGGATGCGCTGTTTATTTAAAAAAAAAACTGTTTGGGGCTGTTAAAAAAAGTTATCAGGTGAAACTAGCATTTTTGATTTTAGTCTGAATGAGGAAAAGGGCTGAACATATGAGCCAAAATAGGCTACTGCACTGCAGTATTCAGCTTGCTGGTTTCACTCTCCCTCCAGCTATATGTGAATCCGCTTTCACACTGGACGTGGAAAGCATTGCGCTATGAAATCCATTCATTTTAATGGTTTGTGACCTGAAAGAGAGCAAATTGTCAAACAGTGGAGTGTACCATGAACCAGCTTGCATGCCTACAGTGATACAATTTTTTAAAAATAGCTCAATATTCTGCTCAGGGAATATACCGCCCATGTAACTCGTATACATATCTATGCATGAACTGCATATGCTTGCCTGAAAAGCAAAGTCTGCTCAAATAACACACCTACTGGACATTTCTTTGTAGTTTACTTGTTCCTGCTGCAGAAAAATGATGCCTCTTGATGTTATTGGCTTGTGTTTTTCAAAATCTGTGAAATTTAAGTTAAGTTTAAAAAAAAAAAAGTTACTTTGTTGTTTACTAAAATAAGTAACTATTTCAAAGCATTTAGGGTTTGGAAGTGCACCCAGAATTTTAATTTGCATATATTGGTTTAAGACATACCTGACTGTTAAGAGAATACTGAATACACTGCGCATTTTGACACACTCCATTTTCTCAATAACCAAGCAGTACTGCATTCTAGTGTTGTCACGATACTGGAACTCAATATCAATAGATACAGAAATTTTAGAAACATAAATTTTCTGCTAACATTTAAGCACTATTGAGCGCGTACTTAAACAGCGTTGATTTGCCATTGTGTTCAAATGCTCAACAGAAATGACTTTGACGTATTTGGTGTGCAAATATATGACCAGAATTCAGTAGTGTTGTCACGATACTGGAATTCGATACCAATCGATGCTGAAATTGTGTTTATGTGCTCAACAGAAATGACTGTGATTGGTCGTGAAAGTCATCAGTTCACCGAACTGTCCGCTGTTTACTAAGTGTAACCACAGCTACAGGGTCACTGGAGCCTTTTACAGTCGTTTCATCAGCAGATCGCTCAAATGTCAGCTTATAAACAGACCAGCTGATCTTTGAGGCTTTAAAACACTCAAGTGTCCCTGCATCTGTGGTTGCACGCAGTCAACAGAAGTGAGTTCAATGAACTGATGACCTTCATGGCCAAGCACAGTCATTTCTGTTGAGCTTGTGAACACAATTTCAGAATCGATTGGTACCGAATTCCAGTATCGTGACAACGCTACTGTATACTGCTCATATATTTGCACACCAAATATGTCAAAGCAAAAGCTCTAGTAATGCACTTTAAAAAAAATGTATGTATATTGTCATAGTCTTATTTCTATCTATAACTTTTAATTCAGTGTTGTCTAATTCAGGGTTTGTAATTTGCAATAGTTTTAATAGTATGTTTCATTGTGATCTTTAGAGTGGAAAGCTGCTTTGGCCAAAAAGTCTGTGCCAGGATCAGAAGGACCTGAAGGAAATCAAGAAGACGGAGCTGCGCTACCAATGGTATCACAGGTAAAATGTGAGGGGTTTCCTACAGAACCCCTCAAGGTTGTTCAGTGTCTTGTTCAACTTTTCTACTCTCGTTTTTTCTACTCTTTGTCATATGGGAGGCAAACAGTGTTTCTGTGTTCTTTGCTTTGCACTGACGGTTTACTGGTGCGCGGTTGCCATCATTTCTGGCAAATGAAGAGTCTCAGAGCACAAAATAAAGCAAGGTTAGTTTCACGACTGTCCAGTTTCTTTCCGTGTTTCGGTGGCATCGCTTTCATTGATGGTTTTTGTCACAACACGGTCACTGCTGTTCTATTAGTGGAGCTGATTTTGCGTAAATGTGTGTCTGTATTAAGTCATGATGACTGACGTGTTGCACACTCTTAAAGGCTCCTTCAGATCTGTTTTTTAAGGCGCATCATGTTGCTTTAGAAGAAAGCTTTTGATGACCTTATACTCTATTGAAGTTGTTTGTGAACACATGCTTGGTACATCTTTAGGTAAAACTATAAAAACAGTGTATTTAAAATCAGGATACTTCAGATGAATTTAGAAATATGTACTTTTACAACATTGACTTCTAGATTTTACCTATAAGTTAGTTACGTATGCTCTTTATGACATTTATGAAAGTTGCTAAATATCGAAGATAAAATTTATGTGGAGTTTTTGTATGTTATTATCAAAAAAATAAGCATCTGTAATTTCAGTCTTGCTTCCTGTTAAAACATTATACAGATTTTTAACAAATTTGCATAATGGTAGTTTGCTGGTAGCTCTGCTTAGACCCTTAAACACTGTATAATAGCTGAGGCTAAAAATTCTCACAATAAAAGGTTTATATTGGTCAATATTCATAGTTCTCATGATAAAAGTGACTAGTTTAAAGGCATCATACCCAGAGAGATCATTTTTAAACTAATATTGTAAAGAACTTGACAAACACATCCACCCCATCAACACATCAACTTCAGTAAATTTTACATTTTTTGGTAGCCTTTTCCTAAGCAAAGTACCTTAACTAAGAAATTAATTTCTTATTTTCTGGTGACTTTGAAGACTCAAATATTTTTGTTAACATTTCATAAAAATGAAAGATTGTCATCTTAAAATTATATTTAGAGCTTCATGATCATAGGTAAAAGCAGGCAAATAGCACCTCATAACTGGTTTTACAATAGTTGCATGAAAACACTAGCTTACAGTAAAAGTACAGTAAAAAAAGAAAAAAAAAATATATATATATATATATGCTTGTCCCATAGTTTCATTGAGAGTGTCAGGGGTGTTTTATCTGGCATTAAAGCACTCAGACATTTGTGTTTTATGCTAAATTTATTGGAGCATTTATTTTGGAGCCGGTTGCGTGATTGATTTGAAACCTTTCCACATGTAAAACAATGCTGATTCTTGTCAATGGAAAAACTTTTATCAAGGGCAAATTATGCCCCAATTATTATTTCAATCGTTGTGTTGCCGAGTTCTAGCTGACCGTGGATGAAATCTACTTTTATACAACACTAACTGAGGACTGAAGAACTTGGTTTGTGAAGATGATGCTTTTTTTCAGCATTGCAAAAGCAAATCTGATTTGCATGCATTTCAAAAGGGTGAGGCTCCAATTGATACAGTAAAATGATGCTGAGTGAGAAAAGTGCTGAGCCTCCTGTGCTGAATCTTTGATATGATAATGTGTGTTTGGTTTGCCATACACACTGGAAGCGGTGGACCAATCACAGTTTACTAGGCTATGATCTGGCCTATTGAAGCAGAGTTGAGACCAGATCTTTAAACCTACAGTTTACGAAAGACAGAGCTGATGCTTTGATGTTTATTATCTAAATATTTGGCCTTTTTTTTAAATACTTGGCTATATGCAAACTTGTTCCTAAACAAAAGAAATCTTAAAAAATGGTAAGATTTAAAAATAGCATCAGCTTTTACTTACTTAAATACTAAATTATGACTTTAGTTGTTTTTTAGTTAGTTTTTTTTTCTATGTGTACATATAATCGTAACAGGAACCAATAGTATTCTCAACCAAAAATGTTAAATATAACCGTAATGCATATCATATTAATTTGCCATTAAATGACGTTTTTTCTAGTCTTTTTTTTTTTCTTTGTTTAGTTCATGAATATAATTGAATACGCACAAAGAGAAGCTCCATCAAAAGTGCCTTTTAAATAAATTAACTTCTACATTAGGTACTATTTTAAAGTAATTCATTGTAAAGAATAAGCACACACCAGTCAGTCCATAGAGTTTCTATTAAGGTGGCTGCAGTGTCTGACCAATAGAAACTGTTGGCTGTTCACTGGCATCACTGCATGCACTCAATAACACTGAACCTTATAAAGGTGACCATGAACCGGTTCAGGGGGTTGTAAAACAATTGAAATGTGAAACCAGACGTATGGTCCATCACTGGCCGATTTAGGCAGAAGGCGGAAGAACAGTTGCTGGGAAAACACAAAAGAGGACAACAGGTGGGTTTAGGAAGTACAAGGATAATCCATCATAGGCAGTCATCTTAATTTGTTTAATACAGTTGTTTTTTGTGTTTGATTTTGTATTTGGAGAGAGAAAAAAGCTTTAATGTAGGCTAGTGGATGTTTGTGTTTAAGATGTTAATTGTAATTAACTCACTGTAAATGATGTAAAAGGCAAGCAAAGTAAAACAGACCGTTTTGTATCATTATAAAATGTGTATGGCTTAATTACGAGCTGCTTGGAAAAAAATATAGCATTTGTTTTTTGTTTTTTTAATAATCTGTGCACTGATGAGAAGCTGTAATTTGTTCCAGTGAGTAAATGCGAAACTTAACATCTGCAAATGGCACAACATGTTCTTACTATCAAAAACACATTAGAAAAAAAAAAAGTTTAATATCTTTTAAAACAGTGCGTGGGTTGTCTGACAGTAAACTGACCTATTCATTAACCTTGGTGGTTGTTGGTTCACAAATGAAATGTTTGCAGACAATAGCCTGATTAGTCAAATATTGAATTAACCTGCTTTAGGCATAATATAAATCTGTATCAATATACTATGCTTTGCTGAAATGGACTTTTTAAAGAAAGACACATGGTAAAATATTAATTAGTTTACAGAGCTGATTAATCTAACTCCATTATCAGATACATGTTTTTTAATGTTTAAATAGGGGTATTAGACAATTCAGTGTGCATACATTTACAGAACAATGTTTTGAACATTGTATACAGATCGGTTCAAAATTAAAAAAAAAAAAAAAGTTTACATATCAGTTATAACAGTGGTTCGTGGATCTTTTATTTTTTTTTAATCAGAAAATATTGGTAAAGCAGCACATGCCATTAGCAGATTTATCTGATGTCTAGAGAGAAAGATATGCATGAAATAAAATGCCGTTGCAAACTAGTTAGATCCTTTGTGCAAGAACAATCATCATGGCATCCAAATCGAAGAAGTGTTTTAGACTGAAATGCTCAACTTGCCGCTTCAGAGAACAATTCAGAATGAAGGATTTCAAAGAATAAACGAGATGGACGAATTTCCCTCCGATGATTTGCATGTTTGCAGAAGTTAACTGCAAGGACCAGTTCTTTTACCGTCTTTATCCTCGCACCGCTTTGACATTGTCAAAGTCCTGAAGGGATTTGGGCATAGACCCCAGTCCTTATTAATAGAATGAGGGGAAAATTAGAAGTCAAACATAAATGAAAACTTCTGAACATTTTCAGCTTACAGATGTCAATTTTAATAAAATCATGCTGTAAATTTGCTGTTAGTGCTTCTGAAGTGAAGATTTTTCCAGCTCGTTGGTTTGAGAACAGCCTTTTAACCTTTAACTTGTACTTTTTAAAAAATTTTGTTCTCGTTTTTTTTTAATGATGACCTATGGACAAAAGGTCCACCATCGGTTACGGTCCTAGTTAGAGAGGTAATCGTATTGTTGTAAATGTTTCCCTTACACATCTGACGTAAGTTTATGTGTGGTGTCTCTATTCAGTGGTCCCCTCGTCTCCAGCTGATGTTTAGGAATAAATTTTACCTCAGCGTGTTTATAATTGACCCCTTGCAAAGTTGGACAGCATCTCATCCTTTTTGAAAACTATTACTTGCAAAATAAGTTCTCTAGTGTTACACTAAAGTTACTGCTGCAATAACAAGACAGAATCCAAATGTTCCAGTTGCATATGCTTTAATCATAGCTGGCAGAAACTCTCCAATCAAAATGATTCTCCCCGAACAAAGAAAAACAAAAGTCTATATAGCATGGGTACATTGATGGGCATGACAAACATGATTCCATGGGTGCTTCTTAGTATCCTTTCTTGTTTTTTCGCTTCTTTGTCTTACGACCGCGGAACCCGATCGAGCTAGGCCATCTTGTGGGACACCTCAAACATTGAAATGCACCGTGAGGTTTTCTAAGAAGGCTTGATTGAGGATACACAGCTGGATGCTTTGCGGAAGTGTTTTATTGACTAAATATTTGTGCCATTAAGCGCCAACTATGCATCAGCAAATTCCAACACATTCGTTTGAATATTAAGAATAAAGTTACTGTAAATGTAGGCAGTGGTTTTAAAAGTTTCTTTAATTTTGATGTATGTACTTTTCAGCACAAATAAAAAGCAGTTAATAGCTGTAAATAATACATTAACAATAATAAGTAAACAAATACGGACAAGTGGTGTTTTGTGGAGGTAGAAAAACTTTCTCGAATGTTCAAGAATCCTGACGTGCGAGCGAAATCAGCGGTGTACAGTATCATTAAATGTTGATGCGTTGAAATAATGCTAAAGCGGGGGTGCCCAAACTCAGCCCTGGAGGGCTGGTGTCCTGAAGATTTTAGCTCCAACTTGTCAACACACCTGGACGGATGTTTCTAGAAAGCTGGGTAAGCTTGATTAGCTAGGCCGGGTATGTTTGGAGTTAGAACTAACCTTTGAAGGACACTGACCCTCCCGGACTGGACACTTGGACACCCCTGGTCTAAATGAATTAAAGATATATCATTTCACTTATTGAATTCCTCTGTCCTTGCGTCCTTCTCCTGCATCCTGAAGGGGTGGAGCCAAGACGTGAGGAGAGGAAACGTGGCTACATTTATAAACGTTGAGAAGCACGCCTAGTCTTTAACCACGAGGATTGTGTGCTTCTACATGTAATTCACTCTTACAAATGAAACATGAAATGGAAAACTAGGTTTATTTTGAGTACATCAACTCAATTCATGTGGTTATACATTTAGATTGTCTAAACTAGTTTTCTCTTTGGTTATTACACACAGTAACTTAGCATATAAAACACAAATATTAATGCTCCTAGAGAAAGGAATGTCAGTTATGGTCAACTAAAATGAATAACTATTTTGAGCTATGAATCGTCATTAAAATGTTACACATGAAAACAGATTGTGTAAAAAAATGATCACAGAAGACTAGTCAAAAAGCTATTGATCCAAAGTAGTTAAAAATATAAATATATCTATGGCATCAGTGTGCAAAAAAACTACTTCAGAGCTCAATCTAATGTTAGAGCACTTGAAATGTCATGATAGCGAATGAGTTTCGAGAGTTCTACTGCTTTTGAATGGAATGCAATCATCAATATTCTCCTGTGGACTCACCATGGTGCTGAATTTTGGATCTCTTTTTGCGGTGATAAGAATTAAGAAGATTCTGTGAAAGTAAACGTCATGTATTCCAGGATCATTGATGGCTGATTCAAGGGCCCTGAACTTCACAGCCGCAAACGCAAGCAAAGGTAATGGCAGGATTCATGATGTTTCAGAGATCAAATCCAGTTGTCAGTTTTGCATATGGCAAAGCCATACATGCGTTTCACAGTTTTGACGTTTCCATTGTTCAGCCGATTCTGTTGGATTCAGAATTTAATATGAAATCAGTATCTCAATTTCGAAACGGCAGCAATGACAAACGTAGATTGGAGATATGGGACAATATTTCTGCTGATCCACTGATGCGAGGGCCTTGTGTACCTGTGGATTCAATCGTTCTTTATAAAGCATCACCAAATGGGGATTTGGTCAGAATCTGCTGGAATCATTTTGCTCGTGCTACCAGGATGTGTGTGATGTTCTGGAATGAGCGCTTTCGGTCCTCGAAGGAACCAGTGATTTGGTAAGGTGAAATTCTATTTCCTTTATTCCTTAAGGCCACGCCATTGGTCGTTTTGTTGTGTATGTTTCATACTCTCAACTAAATATGAATTTATCTGATATTTTATACACATGTAAAATTCTAAATGCCAAAATGAAATTGAACCCCTCCATCCCACCACTCCCCTGCACACAAAGTAAAAACGATAGTTCTTCACTGACATTTGTGCTTTCTTAAGTCTTTCCATCGCACCAAAACAAAATAGATTCTTCACAGAAAAAAAAGCTTGTTGAAGCCAATGGTGTGCAAATCTGTTTCTGGAGGGCCAATATCCTTTCACACCTAAACAAACACCAGAGCCAGCTCAAGTTCTTCAGGTTAATGGATTTTTAAAATCACCCACCCATCCCATCCAAAAATGTTAATTTACTTAAGCAGGTAACACAAGTTGTAACATTTATTTAATGAATTTTTTTTAACCCATTCTGAGGAATTTTTGAGAATCCATCCATTGAATTAAATACTAAAATAATACGATTGATGGACCAAATTTTTACCTGCCAAGAATCATTTGCCGGAAATGGCATTTAATTAATTAATTTTTTTTTTTTTTTTTTTTTGCCGAAAAAAAAAATTTTTTGAGCTGAATTTTTTTTTTTTTTTGCTGCACCGCCCTCAGTGTTCAGCATGCTGGTTCTACACTCCTTCAAGCCATAGTGACGGTGCAGTGTGAAGCATTTATTTCAGTAGCTTGTTCCACACAAGGATAGTTGACCAAGTGCAAGAACAGTGATGCACATGATGGACCAGCTTGCCCTCAGTTTAAAGTAGCTTGATATTCTGCTCATATACTTATCTGCATAAACTGCACATGCTCACCGGAAGTGCAAGACCAGAATAAGTAACTTCTATGTAGTCTGCTTGTTTCTGCTGCTTGAAATAGAGCTACTGTGCTGTCCTGGCAATGCTTGTAAAATGACCTCAACCTGTTCACAGTCAATAAAATGTACTGTAATAAATGATTATTACAAAGCATTTTTCGTTTTCAGCTGAAAACCCAGAATTGTTATTTTGGTGCATCCCTAAAACTATGGAAGTCAATGGCTGTTTATTCCAACATTCTTCAGTATATCTTCCTTTTTATGCAACAGAAGAAACAAACTCAAGAACGTTTGGAACAAGTGGAGGATGTGCATTTTTATTTTAGTGTAAATCCTTTCCAAAATGTCTGAATCTTATAGATGTTATAGTGTACATTGCATAATGCAATGCAACAACAAACTTGGCCTTGACACTTAGTGTACCGTTGTGATATTGCGGATAAAAAAGCCCTTTATTTGAGATTTTTTGCCCGCTACATGCCCTATATGCTTTTTTTTTGCCCTGACCCCGCTGAAGTAAGCTCAGATACAGAAGAAAATACAAACTTCTTTACCAGAGACTTTTTTTATCCATTTTCCTTCCAAACTTTCCATCTTATAATTTTATTATTTGCAAAAAATTGTAATGTAGATTAATATTTTCATTATAACTAACTGCAAAGTTGTTTAGTTTTACTTAATATTTCATTATTCACTAAATACAATTGTTCATGTCAAGTGGTTTAGTAATAATACTAAACACCAGGGTTCATATGTTCATGGAAAACCTGGAAAAGTCATTTTTTGACATGGTATTTTCCAGGCCTGGAAATGTTTTGGAAAAGTCATGGAAATTAGTTTAACAAATATCTGTATACTTAATTAGGGCTGCGTGATATTAGAAAAATCTGACATTACAATGTTTTGTATTTATGTGATGTATATTGCGATGTGAATACAATTTCACCAGATGATTTAACAGGCTTGGTTGTGGGGGGTTTGTAGAGGAGTGAATCTCAAATAATATATAACGAATAAATTACAAGCATATAAATAAAATAAAGATAAAAGTGAATTCTAGTTTTCAGGGATCCACTATTGAGGTACAGATATTGAATAATCAACACTGCATAGTCTTCATGGTATATTATTTAATTTTTATTAAAGTCACAAACACTATTTCTTGTCGCTGGATGATATAAACTGAAATATCTGAAATATTAAAATGTTCACACAGTCACAGGCCTTAAAGGGACAGTTTACTCAAAGATAAAAATGTACTCACTATTTACTCACACTTCACTTGTTTCAATATTATAGGAGTTAGTCAATTATATTCTTTTTGTGTTCATTTATAAAAAAGAAAACTCATAAATGTTTGAAACTAGTGAAGCGTGTAATGAAAATGGTAAGTCATTTTTGGGTGAACCATCTCTTTAAAAATGCATGCAGATGATAAACTTTTACTCCAATATGATTAAACTGTATATTAAACTATAATCCCAACATTGCATATCTGATGTGACTATTACGGATGCACACATATCGATGCTGAAACGATATATTGTGCAACCCTAACTTGAATATAGGTTAGTTGACTTTACTTTTCTGTCCTTGGCCAAAAACGTGCTCTCTCATTGTTAGTGCTGTGAAAGCATTATCAAAATCAATTTAACATACAAAAAAGATTGTTGCTTGTTTTATGATATGCTGTAATAAAATTGAACATCATTGTTTTTCTTATTTAGCATGTATATGTAGACATTACGTCATGAAAATGTTCTTGAAGTTCTGGAAAAGTCATGGAATTTTTGTAGCAAAAATGTATGAACCCTGAAATACATAGCATGGGAGACATATATTAATTTGCACATAGTTTTTCTTTTAATTTAAAGCCCTTATTAAAGGGATCGGTCACCCATAATTGAACTTAACTGTTAATTTACTCACCCTCTGGTCATCAAGATGTAGGTGACTTTTTTTTCTTTATTGGAAACCTAAAGTTGTTTACCCAAAGGCATAGTCCTTAGTGATTTACTAAAGGCCAAAATCCCTTTGAGAATCAAAAAACATACAAGGACATTAAAGTGAAATGATCAGCCTGTGCAAGAAACAGTCCTCCGCATTCCATGTAGTAAACTTGAAATGTACTCGTGAATTTGTGCCCACATGTATGTTATTTAATACATCAGGAAGCTTATCACACTCGAGACTTTAAAGTGTCATTGATATAAATCACTAAGAATTACTAGGAATGTTATCATTAGGCATAAAAACAGAATAAGCTATTTCAAAGTGCATCCAACTAAATGTTATGTATATAAAACCTTATGTATATTTGTCTTCTATGCTTTTTTTGAAAAATTCTGCGGCCCTAAAATAATTTCTTAATGTCAAATCACATGACTTCTATAAGCAACCTATGATGGAGCTTATTAAAGTTTTCTGAGGCTATTATTATTTTTTTTTTTTGTCTCACCTCCTCCCATTTTTGCTGGATCTGTGAGGTTTTAATGCTGCTGCTTTTTGATGGCCAGGAAGTGTGCAAGGATTTGTCTTTATTTTAAATCCACAAAACTCATTCATATATATTATAAGTTAAAAATCTGAAAAATCCCTTTATTTCTTTTTTTAGCAGTTTATTCACATGCAGTATTTTATTTTACAAAAATGTAGGCTCACAGACTTGATTGGTAATCTGAAAGATCTTTATTTTTTTGTCAAAAATATACAGTTGCGTTTTTCTGTAGTTTCAGTGTATGATAGCAATGTACTCAATGTTTTTATTTGGGGTCATTCCAGCCTGATCTCACGAGAAAACGTAAGTATTTTACGTTTTGTCAGTTCAGTACGATTTTCAAAAGGAGGAGTGGCACCAAACCCCACCCTTAAACCCAACGAACATTGGGTGATGAGCAAATCGTACTAAATTGTACGAATTAGAACGAATTCATACGAATTAGCCTCTAAATCAAAAAGTTAAGAATCGCCGTGAGATAGTATTGGTCATTCTGAACTTCAGTTTCAGGACATGAAATATAGATGTGCAGTTTGTTTTTATGTAACCTAGAGGAAGGAAAAGCATATTCAAATGTATCATGTCATATACAGTTGAAGTCAGAATTATTAGCCCCCCTGAATTATTAGCCCCCCTGTTTATTTTTTTCCCCAATTTTTGTTTAACGGAGAGAAGATTTTTCAACATTTCTAAACATAATAGTTTTAATAACTCATTTCTAATAACTGATTTATTTTATCTTTGTCATGATGACAGTAAATAATATTTGACTAGATATTTTTTAGACGCTTCTATACAGCTTAAAGTGACATTTAAAGGCTTAACTAGGGTAATTAGGCAAGTTCTTGTATAACGATGGTTTGTTCTGTAGACTATCAAAAAAATATATAGCTTAAAGGGGCTAATAATATTGACCTTAAAATGGAAAAACTGCTTTTATTCTAGCTGAAATAAAACAAATAAGACTTTCTCCAGAAGAAAAAATATTATCAGACGTACTGTGAAAATTTCCTTGCTCTGTTAAAAATCATTGGGAAATATTTAAAAAAGACAAAAATTTCAAAGGGACAATGAAAGAATTCTTATTTCAACTGTATATTGAAATAAAAAATTTGCATATCCCAGGTCAGGTTTATACCTATTAGGGTATAAGAAATGGCCAAAGTCATCATTTTTTGGGCTATTTAATCTAAAGTTATAGGCAAATTGTGATGCATGTAGGACAATAATATTTCTCCTCAAACGCATTTCCAGCCCTTGTGCTTCACGTATGATGTCATTTATGTAGCGACACACATTTCTAATTATCCCTGAAGAGGAACATTTGATCAGGGTTAGAGATAAAGGCTGTTTCTCAATTCCAAGAACGCAGAGAACGGACTCGTGTTCTTGTGAAGAGCAGTCTTCCCAGATCACCTCGGAAGAACAAACTCGGGAGACCACGAGAACAGAAAATGCGTCCTGTGAGAAATGAGATGCTGCGTTCTTTCTGATGGTCACATGACCTTCACGCGTTTTTAACTGAACATTATGTAAACATCACAACATTCATATGATTTATGTTTTTTTTCTTTTCTTTTCAATATATATAACATGCACAAAATCTCACAAATATATGTTGCACAATACAAATAAAACAGATTTTAACACAAATTTCAGCAAACAAACACCATCATGTGTTTATGCCTTTATTAAGATTTTCATGGTAATGTTTACTTTCACCGTCTCATTTAGGGAATCTTCTGAGATAAATAAGTTATCTCTGAACTTTAATTATATATATATATATATATATATATATATATATATATATATATATATATATATATATATATATATATATATATATATATATATATATATATATATATATAAAATGCTGTGCTTCCCACTTCCTTTAACCCATCGCAATGATTTCTGGGACTTCTAGAGCGAGCTCGGTGCTCAAGTCTGCATCGATGCGTCCTCAATATCAAGAACACATCCGGGAATTTTCACGCGTCCTTCGTTCTTGCGGTCATGAGTATTGGAACTGAACTTGTTGCCTGTTGATGATGACATTAGATGAGAACGCATATTGAGAAACAGCCAAAGTCTTCAGGATGCTTTCTTTCTCACCCGTTTTACCCTTAAATAAACTCTGAAAATATCTAGTTGTAAATGTCATGATGTCACTGAAATGCAATAATGTCACTTAAACAAAAATAGCAAGATTCAAACAAACGTAATATTAATATGTATAGACTGAGAACAGGAGGCCCCCAGGGTCTTCCAAAAGGGA
This sequence comes from Danio aesculapii, assembly GCF_903798145.1. NCBI lineage: Eukaryota > Metazoa > Chordata > Actinopteri > Cypriniformes > Danionidae > Danio > Danio aesculapii. The sequence goes on along the minus strand of NC_079449.1, from coordinate 6,526,280 downwards.
AGTGATGCAGAAATGTCTTTCTGGTAAGGGGGGGGGGCTCGTCTCCTTGAAGTGATTTATCACCCTCTCCACTCCTCTGAGAAACTTGTTTTGAAGTCTCCTTATATTGTGATTTCTCCACCCCAACCGCATTTTATCCACCATGGCTTAGACCAGGGGTCACCAATCTCGGTCCAGGAGGGCCGGTGTCCCTGCAGGGTTTAGCTCCAACTTGACTCAACACACCATGCCTGGGTGTTTCAAATATACCTAGTAAGGCCTTGATTAGCTTGTTCAGTTGTGTTTGATTAGGCTTGGAGCTAAAATCTGCAGGACACCGGCCCTCCAGGAACAAGTTTGGTGACCCCTGGCTTAGACTAAGCCAGGATTAGACTATAGTCTAATTAGGACATTTATGTGCCTTAGAAAAAATCATTACTAGTGTCAATTTTAAGACAAAATAAAGGCACCAAGATACAGTAGTCATCAAACTTTAAAAGCTAGTTTTCACAGGTTAAAACACTGTGATCAGCACTAGTTTTTGTCATTTTTAAAAGTACATTTTTTATCTGTTTTAAATGTTTACTACAGTCTTGGTGAATTTCTCGAGGTTGAAACTACATTTTAGTCTGGGACTTGGCTTAAAGGGTTATTTTTTTTAAGGGTTTTCACCTTTATTTTGTAGGACAGTAGCGAGTATTGACGGGAAAGCATGGGGAGCAAAGAGAGGGGAAGGATCGGCATAGGACCACGAGGCGGGAATCGAACTCGGGTCGCCGTTAGCACCGGAGTGCATGTGTCGACGCACTAACCACTACACCACTGGCGCCAACTTAAGAGGTTATTTCACAAAGAAATTAAAATTATGTTATTGAATATTCGTCTGCATGCTGTTCCAACCCACATGACCTTTGTTCGTCTTCAGAACACAAATTAAAATGTTCTAGATGAAATTTGAGAGCTCCTTCATCCTCCATAGACAGCGATGGTTGTTCAAAGTCCAGAAAGGTACCAATAAAATACTCAAAACAGACCATATGAATTCAGTGGTTAATCCAAGGTTAATATCAAGCTGTAGGAGTAATTTGGTGCGCACATAAAACAAAAATAGCTTTATTCAGTGTCTTCAGTGTCAGTTCATTGAATGTGTTTATGAGAGCGCTGTGCATATTATTAGTTTATGCATATTATCTCTGATGTGATACCTTGAAAGTGCCTTTGCTTTAATTCAAACAGGAAGTAGCAGGGCACTCGGGGTTGCATTGTGACTGCACAATATACTGACACTGAGGAGAAGAAACTTGAGTAAACTCGTCATTTTGTTTAATGTGCACACTAAAGTAGTATTGCAGCTTAAAAATATTCCAATTAAACCACAGATTGATGGCATATTATCTGTTTTGAGCAACATGGGCTCTTTGGGAATATGTGCACAGGGCTGTATCTTTGTGAACTGAGAAATATGTGCCCGAGCGTACATAATAGCTGCATTTTGTGTGCGAAACGAGCGGTACCCTTACCTCCGGCTTTTCCAGTGTGACTGGTTTGCTCGGTAGCTTTGGATGAGGAGAAAAGCATGACTGCAATCGAGTCCAGTAAAGGACACTTCCAGAAACCAGGTAAAGCAAAACGAAAAATAAGCTATGTTGAGATTGGCAGAAACATACACAGCGGCCTCTAGTGGATTTACAAGAAATACCACGTATTAGAAAACATGCCTCAGTAACGTATTTCAGATTGTCCAAAACGTACACTGCGGCCTCTTGTGGATTTGTGAAAGGTACATATTTCTGTTCTCAAATATGTAGCCCTGGGCACATATCTCCAATGAGCCTGGGTTGGTTTTGAAGATGTTTAATTGGTATTTCTCTGGACTTGGAACGAGACAGACCATTGCTGTCTATGGGGGATGACAGCTCTCAGATAGCATCTAAAATATTGTCATTTGTGTTCTGAAGATGAACGACAGTCTTAGGAGTTTGGAACAACATGAGGAGTAATTAATGGCATAATGTTTGGTAGAACTAAGGCCCAATCTCAATTCTACCCCTTCGCCCTTCCCCTTACTGCGTGAAGGGGTCGGGGTGTCCCAATTATTTTTTGCTTGAAGGCTTAGGGCTAAGGGGAAGGGGTAGATACCCGTTTGATTCAGAGATTTTTCACGGCCACACTCAAAATCAAGGGGTAAGAAAATTTCCCAGAATACACCAGCCACAACGGCAGGATAGCTGCACCTGGCAGTAAGAAGATCCACAAATTAGTATTTTTTTTTTGTCATTATTATGAATTTTTACAACAAACAAGCGCATGTTTTAATATATTTATAATCGCGCTAGTGTTTTACCATCTTGCTTTTTAAAAACAATGCTAAAATAAAAACCCGCTAACTTTCGCTATCTATAATCCATAATAACTCCTGTACAGCAGTCCCACAACATTCTGTCACTCGATGACACTAGAATACCCTGTCAGAAAAGTCTAGTGGCTGGGAATGAGCTTTTTACAGTGTCTGCTATAATGTTAATGTTGTTTTCTTGTGTTTACATTGATGGATATGGCCACGGTGTAAATACGGTGTAAAAATTATGATCTTTTTGCCGCATTATATCGTTATTATAACATGATATTGTTGCCTTCAGTGATTTCCTGAAGATACATACCAAAAACCAAAGCAACTGGAATAACTACAGCAGTCGTGATCAGCAATCTCATATGAAGTAAGAGCTCGCGATGACATATGATGACGTGTGCGATGTTGTAGTGCTGTCCCATTTCTTAGGGGTCAATTTTGAAGCCCTTCCCCTTCACACTCTGTTTCAAGAGCAAAGGGGAGGGGGTTGTGGTACAAAAATATAATTGGGATTGGGCCTAACCCTTTAAGCCTTATTTGTGAAACCGGGGGTTAGTCTATCTGTATTTACGTCAATGTTAGACAATCCTGCTGTCTTCTCATTCTCATCCTATCACTATGCGGTCTGTATGGAAAAAAAGCTGTGTTCAAGTCTCTGTACCGATTGTAGGCGGGGTGGCAGGATGAATGTACGATATTCTCTTTCACCCTAAACGAGGTGGACCCACCACTGATGTTCCAGGCGCTTTAGTAAAATGGGTGAAAAGCAGAGCACAAATTCAGAGTATTTGAACACCAATGTTACAACATTCCCTAGTTCATCACTAAAATGTGCACTAAACAACAACTGTATTGTGGAACTGTACAACTGCTAGTTTACCTTTTGATTAGCTTAGTTTACCTTTTGACATCTCTCATTGTTAATATTGTAGCCTAGCAACGTTTCTTAGGAGATACAGATATTACAAAATGTTAGCTAACAGTATGAACAATGTTAATAATGGATATTTTTTGCCATATCTTAAAGGCACAGTATGCCATTTTTCGCCACTAGACTGCTTGTATTCGCAACAAACAAATGCGTAAATGAGCAAAATTTATACATTTATATAATACTACTTTTAAAATGGTTGCTGGATATTTGAAAGAAATAAAATTACTTATTGTGCCTTTAGAACTGTTCACATTTAATTTTAAATGGATTTTCCAAGTTCAGTGGTTCCTGGGATTTGTTAGAAGATTTTCTTCACAGCAAAACACAAGAATTGTAACAAATAATGCTATAATTTGAGTCATTCTGAGTCGCTAATATATATATATTTTTAAAAAGTCAAATACCGAAGGTACATTAACAGCTGTCCGAATTGGCAAACACATTGACTTTGGGTTAAACTGATAAAATATTATACAGAAAATTTAAACAAACATTCTTTTATTATTAAACTGTGATAATGATGATAATATTGGATTAAAATGTATTTGACATGTCTCCTTTAAGAGTCTAAAGTAGATTAAATTTCATCAAATATTATATATGAATGCATGAAATATCATTTAATGAATGCAAATTGTAAAAATCTTTTTAAAAATAGTAATAACCCTACACTAAAAATGCTGGGTTTCACAACACAAATCGATTAAGTTAACTTAATACTTTTTAAAACTGTAAGTAGATTGAACATAATACAATTAAGTTGTCCCCAAAAAAACTGAAGAATGTGTTGATTCAGCTAGTAGTTTAAACAAGCATCAAAAATAAATGTAAGTGTACGCAACAAAGAAAACCACTTTCTCCCACCTAGTTTCTATGTGTATTATATTCACCAAAGCCTAAGCAGGAGCTAAATTTTACTCTGTCGCAAGTCCCCAAAATACAGTATTCAGTTTTCTGCTGTTGCACCTGGCCTATTTTTTTCTTCATCTTTCTCATGTGGAGCGTAAGAACCGCCTGATGGTTCAGGATCCAGTCTACCAACTCAAAGGTTGAAGGTTCAGTCTGATCCAGGAGCCCGAGAGTTACTGAGATTTCAAGCCAACATCAGGAACGCTGTCTGTGGATGGATTCTGACAAACACTGACAGGCTCTTGAGCATCAATCGCTAGAATGTTTCTTTTTTGTTCTGATAAGCGAGCAGAACCACACATTCTTTAAAGCGCTGGAATCAAAAACAAGTCTGAATGTCATTGTGTTATTGCTAAAATGCATTGCATGACTTATTAAAGATTGAACCCCAGGCACCATGTGCTTGTGTTTTAAATCGCATCATTGCTAGGAGACGTGTACTAAATGTAAACCATATGTAGGCCCACACGGAATCTGCGCGCGCAGATTTTTAGCCCATCATTAATTCTGTTTATTTACTTGTGTAAATGTGTGCAAATCTATATTTATTCAGTTTTTAAATCAATTACAGTAATATTACTGACTAATATGAAAATGTTCAACTGATTTAAGTACAATGTACAGTAATATTTTCTGTCGTTTAGTAGAGATAGTATAGGAGAGACTTGCTTTGTTTACCAAATAAAGTGAATCTAATTGGATTTGCATTTTAAACATTAAATAAAAGTTAAATAGATACTATTTATTATTTCACAAATTAAGGATTTAGTTATGATACTCCCAAAATAATTCCAGGGAAATCTGCAGATTTTCACCAAAATTCTCCGCAGAAATAGCAAAAAACCTCTGCAGATTCCGTCTGGCCCTAACAATATGTGACCCTGGACCAGGGGCGTAGCAACCGGGGGGGACGGGGGGATACGTCCCCCTCACTTTTTGAGACAGACCATTTAGAAACAGGTAAATAATAATTATATGAGTGTAAAATTTTTGCATCTCATTCAGATGTCCCCCACACTTTTAAAATGTTCGCTACGTCCCTGCCCTGGACCACTTAAGCCAATCATGAAGGTCAATTTTTAGAAATTGATATTCATTCAGCATCTGAAAGCTAAATAAATATGTTTTTATGTTAGTTGTGATAGGACAATATTTGACTGAGAAGCAACTATTCGAGAATCTGGAATCCAAGGGTTCAAGAAAATCTAAATATAGAGAAAAGCACCTTTAATTTGAACAAATTAAGTTTATTAGCAGTTCATATTACCAATCAAGCAGTACGTTTTTATATATTTCTGCAAGGATATTTTTCCAAAATATCTAAATATTGACAAAATCTCTTTTTAAAGTTGAACAAATTAAGTTCTGAGCTGTTCAAATTACCTAATTACATACCTAAGTACACTGAAAAAAATTATTCATAGATGATTCCTTGGATTTACTCAATTTTTTTACGTTGAGTAGTTGTAAACAATTTATTTGGGCTAAATTTAAACAAACAAATTAAGTTGAACATTGCTCAATTTAATTTGTTTGTTTAAATTCAACACAAATAAATTGTTAGCAACAGTTTTGCATGCAACACTTTTTTCAGTGTATGTTTCCATATATTTACGCTACAATTCAGCATGGAAGATGATGTTTACTTAATACCATATAATAGGAATAGATCATTTCCACTCAAGTAATGCTTTTTTTTTTTTTTTTTGGCTATTACCAGAAATATTAATGATGCAAGATAGTGGTTTTGTGGTCCGTTGTCAAATATATATATATATATATTTTAAAATAAGCCCAAAATATCAAAGACAGCTAATGAATGGAAGCAGAGTGTTTCCGTCATTACACACTGGATGTTTTACTATTTATTTTTATTTATTTATTTATTTTGCAAAACCTGTCAACTCCGACTGCTTTATATCCACCAGGGGACCCTTTTCACAAGACTGTTATGACAGTAATATTTAACGGTCATTATAATCTTAAATCTTTGAAAGTCTTTGCTATTTTGATTTAAAAAAAAAAACATTTGTGTGTATTATATCATCTTTGCGGCAAATTACAAAATACAAATGATCACTTGTGCGAGGTGTTTGTAATGCAGTGGGAGGCAGGACACTAAATGTGACGTGATTCTCTCCTATGGCTGCCTTTATCAGTCTCACTCTATTTTTTCCTCCTTTTTCTGAAAGTCTTGATAACATCATCGTGGCGTTTTTCTTTTTATTATTTCAGCAAATAAGATTGTAAAAAAAGTATTTGTTGTACTCTTCCATTCACTGCGCTCTGAGTTTTCTCAACCATGACGAATTCTGCTGCTGAGAAACCTGGACATGTGAAAAGGGTCTATTCAGCAACTAGCACTGACTTGCCCTCTTAACCGGGACAAAAATCAATACACAAGTGGAAAAATGCAAAAACGTCAAGACTTAAGTACGACATCTTTAATTTAGATTGTCAATAATAACCCAAAACTAACATTGTTTTAATTTTCAAACAAATCAAAAATCAAATCAAAAATGAAGAAACAAACATGGCAGTGTTTAATTGCTACTTGGCTTTTTGTTATCTATTGTAGGCAATTTAACTGAGAATTAAGTCCACTGACAATCAACTTATTACTCGTAAAAGAATCACATTTTTAAAAATAATGTACAACTAGTTAAGTTGAAATATAGAATAATTTGTTTAAATGTAACAAGTACTTTCAGTTTCAGTTTGCTCACATCACCTTGCACCGGATTCAGTGTAGTTGCTGCATTACAGTGACTAAAAACTAAGAATAAACGATAATCATTCAATATTTCGTGAACATTATTCCAACAGTTACTAATGCATTATTAAAATCCAAAGTTGTGCTTGTTAATATTAATGTACTGAATCGACAAGAACTGACAATGAACAATTTTGGGAACCCTTTACAATAAAGTTGTATTAGTAAATGTTAAAGCACTAACATGATCAATACGCTTATTACAGTATTTGTTGATGTTAAGCTGACAGTTAATGAACATAAAGTTATTCATTATTAGTTTGCTAACTCGCAGTACGTTAACTAATGTAAACGAGCATGAATTAACATTTTAATAATGCATTATTGGATTTGAATTGAATTCTAATTAATAATTGCTGTATTGTTTATTATTAGTTCCCATCAGTAAATACATTAACTAATAAAACCTTATTGTAAACTGGCACATTTTTTTTTAACAAAGAATGCCTACTGCAATAAATCTATTGTTCATGGTAGTGAATACATGAACTAACCATTAGCTAATGCCTCAAGAATACACGACTTCATAATGTTTATATAATAATAATAACAGTTTAAGTGTTTTACATCAAATATGCACATGTAAATCGCCATTTTTAATATTACAGTGTAATTAGTTTATTGTAATTTCAATGTATTAACAGTAAATAATTATCATTTATGTGTAACGATTCATGTTAAAGACAAGCCTTTTACTTCACTTTTGTTTGCACAGCAACAAACATTTATAAACTGAATTACTGGTGAACAGATAGTGTTTTTGTTTTAGTTCTGAGTAAAAATCTGCATTTTTTTAACCATGATTAGCAGAAGATATTCAGAAGATATTATATATTTTTTCTTATTTGCACCAAGATGTTTTTAATCACATAACTATATATATATATATATATATATATATATATATATATATATATATATATATATATATATATATATATATATATATATATATATATATATATATATATATATATATATATATATATATATATATATATATATATGTATGTATATATATATATATATATATATATATATATGTATGTATGTATGTATGTATGTATGTATATATATGTAAATTGTTATGTGATTAAAAACAACTTGCTGCAAATAAGATGTGTGTGTGTATATATATATATATATATATTTTTTTTTTTTTATTTTTTTTTAGGGCTGCACAATATAGAGCCATAATGTATATGGCTTTATATTGTTAATGTATATATTAGGGCTGTGTAATATATTCTTTGAGCATTGATATCGCAATGTGTTTATCTGCAATAGTCATGTCACTGGATTAGATTATTGATTAAAATATAAAATATTATTATTTATTTAAAAATATAATTTATTTAAGTTTTTTTTTATTGTTTTCTTCTGGTTCATGACAGAATAATACAAAAACATATTACAAATGATCACCGGTAGGCCTACTAAATGTAAAGCCAGGATGTATGTGGTTACTATGGACAAAAGTACAATATTATAAAGAGAATCTAGTGAGTAATTTTAAATTGTGTTACAAGACATCATCACATAGAACCAGAAGTTTTCCCACACTGGGATACATGCTGGGAGCCCAGCTTTTTTCTTAATATGCAATTTGTAAAGTAAACACTCATACAAAGCTGTTTTAGTCATTATATTGGCCCATTCTTTTAACTCTGGAATTTTGGGAGTTTTCCATTGTTTTAGGATGACTCTAGCTGTCACTGAAATCCCCTCCATGATTACTGTGAAGCTCTCCTTTTGAAGTGTTTGGCACCTGTACTTGATGACAGTGGTATTAATATTCCAAGCCATTTACTCAGAATATTTAGGCTTTGGTGCCAAAAAGGCTGAACTAGAGTCAGTAACCAGTCACAAATACAAGGAATAAATGTGCTTTTCTTTTTGACATTTCTTACTAACATGATTATTTGCCAAACGCGTTTTAAGTATAATTTTTTTTAAATCATTTGTACAGTGATAAGCATGTTATTTTATGTTTGACTGTTCAATTTCTGTACCTGAATACTGTTCGACTCTCCAGAAAACCATAAAGCACTGTTTATTTATCTTTTATCTTTGCTCTGTTGTACTTATATATGCTTATAATATTATGAATTATGCAAACACACTGCATTGATCATCACAATTTTATCTAAATGAATGAAATCTTTTCAAAAGGAGCTATTTTATATATCTGGTGATTATTTTCATGTCACAATATATATCGCAGAAAAACAAAGCATCACAATGTCTAATTTTTCCAATATCGTGCAGCCCTATATATATATATATATATATATATATATATATATATATATATATATATATATATATATATATATATATATACATATATATACATATATACATATATATACATATATACACATATATACATATATACATATATATACATATATATATATATATACATATACATATATATACATGTATATATGTATATATGTATATATATGTATATATATGTATATATATATATATATATGTATATATATATATATATATACATATATATACATATATATACATATATATATATATATATATATATATATATATATATATATATATATATATACATATACATATATACATACATGTATACATATATATATATATATATATATATATACATATACATATATATACATATACATACATATATACAGACATATACATACATATATACATACATATATATATATATATATATATATATATATATATATATATATATATATATATATATATATATATATATATATATATATATATATATATATATATATATATATATATATAATAAGAACAGGTCAGTATGAGTATTTATTGAAGAAACATAAATTTTCCCCATATTTTCTTCTTATTTTCACAAAAGTTGCATTTAACATGACACATCACTTTCCTTTAAATAAGTCATATTACAAAGACTAAGATTAAAATAAAAAGCAGAATAGATATCACAGATATAAAAAAGAGACCTTTATTTTGTATAACAGTAGATTAGCTACAGATGTACTCTCCAAGCTTCTCAAAGCTGAACTTTTTCTAATTTTGACTGTAATGTAATAATGCACACATTTAGTAAAGCTGCTTTGGAACAATACTTGTTATGCAAGTCACTATGCTTTCAGTTTATATGAAAATCTGTAAGCACCTTCAGTGTTAGTGGGATTTTCAGACCAGTAAAGGCTGACGCAATATAATATTGACTCTTTATTTTGAGAATGAGCCACTAGATGTCATCGGTCTGCCATTGTTTTGTGGCGTTTGCGTGTGGAGGGAAATCCCAGATTCTCTTTTGGTCTCTGCAGTTAAGGGTCTCTCTGCATCTCTGTTTCTTGAATAAAACTTTCATGCAATATTGAAACAAAAAAAACTAAGTGCTAAAACGTGATTCCCTTGACCGGCCACTTTATTAGGTACATCCGTTTACCTGCTTATTAATGCAGTTTTCTGATCAGCCAATAGCAGGATCAAGTCAAATACACTGTAAAAAGCTGAGTTCCACACAATGCACTTAATACTTTACTGAATTTCAAGGCCATGCGTTAACTCATTTTTTTAAAGCAAACTAGTAGCTTTTTACAGTGTACTGCACACATTGTAAAAATGCTGGTTTCCACGCAATTTCGTCATGTTGCCATAATGCAAGTTAATTAAGTTAACTTAACTGTTTTTACAAATTTAAGTGGCTTGAACATAAAACAGATAAGTTGTTAACCTTGATAATCATGTTTCAACTTGTTTTAATTAAGTAGCGTAAACAAGCAGCAAAAGTTATCTTTGAGTGCATTTAGACCAGTGCACAGTATAGATTTGGATGATATAGAAATAGATTGCATTAAACATTTTCCATGTCTGTATCAAAAATGACACTTCGATGACTAAATTATTGTTATGGGTAAGATTGAAGACTAAATGATTTTTATTCAAGAGTCCAAAAAAAAAAAAAAAAAAACACAAGAGATCCAAACTACAATTGTGAGCATGAACACATCCTTAATCTCACTTTATTTTATTATTTTGGTCAAGTTGAGACTGTATATAGCACATTTGGTCCCACTTTATATTAAATAACCTTAACTAATATGTACTTACACTGAAAATAAACATCACAATATACTTATAGTGTAAATAGTAAGTAAAGCTTATTTATAAATCACATTCAACTTCAGTTTGGCACTGACTAAAATGCTGAGCAAAATCATAACACACATTCAAAAACCGCATTATTAACAATAAAAGTAATAATAACAATATTATATGACAACAACAATGCACAATAAAAATTAAAAGCCTGGGAAGGCAACAGAATAAAAATGTGTCTTAAGTCTGGACTTAAATAGAGAGAGAAGAAGCACTCTTAATGTCCGGTGGCAGCTGGTTCCACAAACGTGGAGCAGCGAATGCAAAGGCTCTATCTCCTTTCAGTTTAAGTCATGACCGAGGAATTTGCAGTAAAATTATATCTGGCGCCCAAAGGGACCGAGGAGTTGACTGTAGGTTAATAAGCTCAGATATATATATATATATATATATATATATATATATATATATATATATATGAAGGTGCTTGCCCATTCAGTGCTTTAAAGACAGTATGTAAAATCTTGAACTGAATTGTAAAATTAACAGGAAGCCAATGAAGGGATGCTAAAACTGGTGAGATATGAGCATGTTTTTTGGTGCCTGTTAAAAGTCTTAGCTGCCGCATTTTGAACCAACTGCAACCGTGCCAGTGAAGATTGAGGGAGACCAATATGTAAGGAATTACAATAGTCTAGCATGTCTGACTTTTTCCAGCTCTTAAAAGCAGAGATGTATAGTAACGAAGTAGAACTACTTCACTACTGTACTTAAGTACTAAAAGGCAGTATCTGTACTTTACTGGAGTATTGTTTTTTTCTCCTACTTCCACTTTTACTTAAGTACATATTTTCGATGAGTTTAATACTTTTACTCCGATAGATTTTTTATGAGCTGCATCGTTACTCGTTACTAGAGGTGTCAAAATGGTCGATATCGGTTCAGTAATAGATCATAACGGGTTATTACGTACTGACGTCATTTATCTCCTATGTGCGGTGTCGCAATACTATGGCGAAGGACGGAGGCGCAAGGGCGAGTGAAGGCGGCACAGCACACGAGCCGCTATTTCACTACTACAGAGAAATGTTGTGAGACTCAACTGTTCATCTCCTCTTGGCTGTTAAAGCGATACTTGTGGATCCAGACCTGGGCGTGTATGAGGTGCAAGTTTTCTCCACTGTGTCTATTATAGATTACCTGTGATAACCGCGTATTATACATACATAGACTGTAACCGCGGCTGTTCTTCCCGCCATCAGTGAACAACGCTTTCATTTCTAAAGCCGATAGCAGCCCTTTCTGTTGAGAAGGTGAAGACAATAACTAATCAAAGGGGTGTAAGACCTCGCATGTCAGCGTTTAGAAAGCAGGCGGGAGAATATTTACATTAGTTTATTTGCTATAAATGCTCATGCTGTCTTCTGTGCATGAGTTTTGTTTGATACATTCAGAAAGAATGTTTTCTTTGAGCGGGTCAAATTAAGGGTACAGTTTATAAATATTACTGCTGTATTAAAGGACACATTTAACTGTCACACCAAGAAAAAAAAACAATAGAATTTTTTTATTTATTGCATTTCTTAACTCCTAATGTCGCTAGTTAACACAATCAATACATTTTCCCCCAATACATCCCATAATTTCTAAAATATCAGCCTCTACCAAATGGTTGAGATGTTGGTTTATGGTAAAAGTACCAGAATGAATAAATATACTATAAAAATATGAAAAATATGAAGTTTAAGACCAATTTAATTAAAACATAATCAAAATGAAACATTTTTGAATACTAAATCATAGCCATAAGCCATAAAATATTTCAGATTTTCATTTAACACAGTAATATACACGTTTTCTTTTTTTTTACAATAAAATCAAAATCAAGTGAATTAGAACGTTCGTTTACAGCGTTTACAACAAGTAAATTGTGCTCCGAAAATGGGTTTCAATAGCGTTTTGAGTGGATTATGGACTGTTTTTGTGACACACAACTTTGAAAGGTGTGTGTTAAAGCTGTTATAATCTGTCAGATCTGTGGTTCAAGCGTGAGAGAAAAACAGTATTGTAAGTCATGTTTCTTTTTGTCTGCTTAATGACGTGCCCCCAAAAAAGAGATTTAAAATAAACAAAACAATATGATGTCTTTTGACTGATTTCTTTAATAACTACATTACACAATACTAGTACTTTTACTTTCAGTACTTGAGTAGTAAATTTTGAAATAAACTACTTGCAATACTTAAGTACAAAAAATGTTGAATACTTTAGTACTTCCACTTAAGTATGGTGCTTAAAGAGCACTTTTACTTCTACTCAAGTCACTTTTTGATAGAGTACTTGTACTTTTACTTAAGTCTGGGTCTCTAGTACTTTATACATCTCTGCTTAAAAGGAAGGAATAGGTTTGAGTCTGGAGATGATCCTCAGATGATTGTAACTATTCTTAACGACTGAGCTCATTTGTTTTTCTAGACAAAGCTCAGAGTCAAAGATAGCTCCTAGATTTTTTACTTAAGCATAGGGTGTAAGACTTCCCAAGCCCCCAATATAAGACATTCTTGTTTTTAAGGAGAGAATAACCTCAGTTTTGTTGTATTAAGTTGAAGGAAGGTTTTTGCCATCCCAAACAAATACATGTTTTTCATTGTATTGTTTTTTTTTTACATTGTTTTTTATTTTGGCATTTAATTTTTAATTCTAAATATTATTTCTGCTATTATATTATATTTAATATAATCCCCATTCACAAGAATAAACTTGGCCAGATGCACTGAATGGTGCACAGACTAACGTTTCTAAATACATTACAAAACATTTTAAAACACAACTCTTATCACCTCTACACAATGTAGATGTTTTAGATTATATACATTATATTTATTAGGATTTATTTAACAATGTCCATTTTAGTGCTTCTTAGGTATGCTTGGATCATTGTAGAACATCTGTTCAGAGACAAGAGATGAAAAATAGCATTTTGGCTAATTTTGGTGCAAATAAATAGGGCTGCTTGATATTTTAGTTTTCTCTGCGATGTAACATTGAGATATAGATACAGTTTCACCAGATAACTTAAGTGGCTCTACATGGAAAGCCATTCATTTAGATTTACTGGGATGATTTTGAAGGGGAATGGAATATAAATATATATTTTATGGAAGTTATTATATACATATACAGTTGAAGTCAGAATTATTAGCTCCCCTGTTCATTTTTCCCCTGATTTTTTCAACACATTTCTAATCATAATAGTTTTAATAACTCATTTATAATAACTGATTTATTTTATCTTTGTCATGATGACAGTAAATAATATTTGACTAGATATTTTAAGACACTTCTATACAGCTTAAAGTGACATTTTATTTTGTATTATATAACGATGGTTTGTTCTGTAGACCAGTGTTTCCCAACCCTGTTCCTGAAGGCACACCAACAGTCCACATTTTCAATGTCTCCCTAATCAAACACATCTGAATCCTCTTATCATAACATCAGAAGAGACTCCAAAACCTGAAGTTAATGGGTCAGATAACAGAGACATCCAAAATATGTTGGTGTGCCTCCAGGAACAGGGTTGGGAAACACTGCTGTAGACTATCAAAAAAATATAGCTTAAAGGGGCTAATAATTTTGACCTTAAATTAGTTTCTAAAATATAAAAAACTGGTTTGAATCTAGCTGAAACAAAACTAATAAGACTTTCTCCAGATGAAAAAATATTATCACACATACTGTGAAAATTTCCTTGCTTTGTTAAACATCATTTGGGAAAGATTTTAAAAAAAGAAGAAAAAAAATCTAAGGGGGGCTAATAATTCTGACTTCAACTGTATATACACCCCAAATGAAAAGTATTGTCTTCATCATGTAAATTATTCAATAAAATGAATCGTTATTAATTACCCAGTACTGGGTTGTGGCTGGAAGGGGCAACCTCTGATAAATCTGAGACTAAGCCGAAAGAAAATGAATGAACGAATCTCCTCTAATCTCGTGTTTTTACCTGTGGTTTCTGGTCAAATATAATCTCAACTCAACATTGCATATCCTGCGATGTTACTATTGATGACGCACACATTGCGTTATCGATGCTCAAACCACATATTGTGCAGCCCTACAAATAAACAAGTGAAATAAAAATAAAGCTAAGCATCATAAACTCACCAACTTCTAAATATCTGCAGATTAAAAGTGGATATCATACACTGAAGATATGAGGATCACAAAATAACAGATTTTTAGGTTTCACTAAAGCAGTGTTTCCCAACCCTGTTCCTGAAGGCACACCAACAGTACACATTTTCAACCTCTCCCTAATCAAACACACCTGAATCAACTCATCAGAAGATTAGAAGAGACTCCAACACCTGAAGTTAATGGGTCAGATAAGGGAGACATTCAAAATATGTACTGTTGGTGTGCCTCCAGGAACAGGGTTGGGAAACACTGCACTAAAGCAATGATGGTTAGAAAAGTAGGTTTTTAAATGAACTACACTGTAAAAATGAGTAGTTCTTCACTTAGAATAAAGTGAGTAAACATGTTGCTTTTAAAACAATTAGTTGACCTAAAACATTTTAATGCAATGGGTTTTACTCACTTATTTTAAGTACATGAGCTATGCGCATAATTATAAAAAATAAGTTAAATCAACTTAACAGTTCCAAGTTACAATAGCTTTACTTACTTTTTTAAGTTAAGTCAACTCGTCACTTTTAAGGCAACGGGTTTAAGTAAAGTAAAATAATTCCTTTTTTACAGTGTATGCATATTATATATGTTGATATCTTCCAACTGGATGAATTATAACCCAATTACGTCCCAATTCAGAGGTTGTCTCTTACCAAGGTCGTATTCAAAAACCAAATGCATCATAAAAGTGCAGTAAACCTTGTCTCAGGTTTTGAAGGCTCCTTCAAATCAAATCACTTTTATTGTCACATCATCAGCAGCACGTGTGCTATGATGAGTGAAAAGCTTAGGTGCTGGCTCCAGACAGTGCAAAATACTACAACATACAACAACATACTCAAAACAGGACAATGTAAAATTGGCAGTGTTGACAGCGATATGTACAATGAATAAGTGTACACATAGTTGTAGGCAGTATTGCTACATATTGATGGTGTGCAGTGAGGGGTGTGGAAGAGTGTGTGTGGGGTGTGTTAAGTGTTCATCAGCCTGATAGTCTGAGGGAAAAACTTTCCTTCAGTGGGCTGGTGCGTGACTGGATGCTGCGGAACCGTCTTCCTGAGGGTAGCAGAGAGAAACGTCTATGGCTTGGGTGGCTGGAGTCGTTGACGATTCTCTTGGCTTTCCTCGTGCACCGCCTGGTGTAGATGTCCTGGAGGGAGAGAAGCTCACCTCCTGCTGCACGGGCAACAGTTCGCACAATCCTATGTAGGCCTTTGCGATTGCTGCTGGTGCTGTTTCCATACCAGGTGGTGATACAGCCAGTCAGGATGCTCTTCACAGTGCTGGTGTAGAGCAAGCGGAGGATGTGGGGGGTTCATTCCAAATCTCCTGAGCCGCCTGAGGAAGAAGAGGCGTTGTTGTGCCTTCCTCAGCATTGCGTCTGTGTGAGTAGTCCATGTCAAATCCTCAGCGATGTGGACTCGAAGAAACTTGAAAGTGCTGACTCTCTCCACTGGTGTCCCGTTGATGGTGATGGGAGCGTGTTCTCTCTTCTTTCTCCTGAAATCCACCACCAGCTGCTTGGTTTTGCTGATGTTGAGCGAGAGGTGGTTTTCCTGACACCATTCAGAGTGTGCACCTCCTCTCGGTAGGCCATCTCATCATTATTGGTGATTAGGCCCACCACCGTTGTGTCATCAGCAAATTTAACGATGACGTTGGAGTTCAAATGTGGACTTGAAATGTGTCCTTGGCTTCTAAGCAATGAAGAATAAAACTGGTTCATCTTTTGTAGCCCTCAGACTCTCCCAATATTCATTGTCCAGAAACAACAAGCAGGATTTCCATGTCACTTTCAAATTGAAGGATTGCTAATGCTTTTTATGATGTATTTAGGTAGACCAACGTATACATGGTTTCATTTTTAGGTTTTGAGCTCTAATAGCTTATGACTGCTTCTTTAACCTGTACTTTAGCAGATAGGCACCAGTTGATCAGCCTGGAATTGGATGATTTTTTCCAGTCATCTGGCTAATTTCAGTCAGTCCATTCTTTTATGGCGGCAACACAATATACAATAAAGAGTGTTAAGGATGGTAATTATTTGTTACATACTTTTGTTTCGTTTTTTTTTTTTTTTTGCATACTTTTGCAAATCTGATGCTTTAAAATGGGTCTTAAATTTACAGTCCAAAGACATCCACTATAAATTAATTGAATAAACTAAATTGGCTGCAGTGTATGAGTGCAAGAGTGTATGGGTGTTTTCCAGTAATGGGTTGCGGTCATAAGGGCACACGCTGCATATAGTTGGCAGTTCATTCCGCTGTGGTGACCTCTGATGAAAACAAAAAAGGGATTAAGCTAAATGAAAATTAATGAATGATCTTAAATTTCATTCTTTGTGGTATTAAAAAGGTCTTAAAAAGTCTTAAATATAACTCCTGCAGATACCCTGTAGTCTCAGGAGAGAACCCTGGACTTCCCTCTCCCCAGACACTTCCTCCAGCTCCTCCTGGGGGATCCCGAGGCGTTTCCAGGGCAGTTGAGAGTCATAGTCCATCCAACGTGTCCTGGGTCTTCTCCTCCCGGTGGGACAAGCCTGGAACAGCTCCCTGGGTCCAGGAGGCATCCGAAACAGATGCCCGAGCCACCTCAGCTGACTCTACTCTGAGCTCCTCCCGAGTGACAGAGCTTCTTACCCTATCTATAAGTGTGCGCCCTGCCACCCTGCAAAGGAAACTCATTTCGGCTGCTTGTATTCGAGATCTTGTCCTTTCGGTCATGACTCAAAGCTCTTGACCATAAGTGAGAGAAGGAATGTAGATTGATCGGTAGATTTAGAGCTTTGCCTTTCAGCTCAGCTGCTTCTTTACCACAACAAACCAGTACATCGACCGCATTACTGCTGCCGCTGCACTATTATGCCTGTCAGTCTCACGTACCATCCTTCCCTCACTCATGAACAAAACCCCAAGATACTTGAACACCTCTACTTGGGTAAGGATTTTCCTCCAACCTGAAGATGGCAAGTCACCTTTTCCGGTGGAGCGCCACGGCCTCATACTTGGAGGTGCTGATTCTTATCCCAGCCGCGTCACACTCAGTAGCAAACCACCCCATTGCAAAGTTATATGTTAAAATTAAATAAATAAAAAAATACACAAGCTAACATAATGTTGGGTACCTCTGCGAATAAAAATAAAATCAATGATATCAGTACAGGGGCGTAGATTTAGGGTGGATAGAGGTGACGCATCCCCACCAATATCCACCGACCATAGAAATGTCCCCACCTATAATTTAATCCACTTAAAAAATAAAAACCGCGCTGTCAACATTAACCTAGACATGTTAACCTAGACATTAACCTAGACATTACATGACGTTCTCTCCTCGAGTCCTCCCGCCCCCAAAACGCATTTGTACATTTTGATTGGCTGTGCCTTTCCCTGCTATCATGTGAGAGGCTGTGGCTGCCTTCGTATACAAGCAGCGACAAAAGCAGTGGATTGTTTTTTTTCCCGTGAAGCAATAAGGTGTGTTGGGCGACAGCAAAAAAAGGTAGACATAAGGTGCTTTTTTCAATGAAAGTGTAAGTCACATAAACGCAAGTTCACTACTGAATTGGTCCATCTTGTTAATGGTGTTAATGCTCGTGTTTTCCTCTGCTTTAATGCACAGTCTATCGTTATAGCAGACCGGTATAGTCTGAATAATATGCCCTGAAAACTAACTGCAGAATAAACAGCTAAAGTACAGTATATGATCCCCGTCAGTTCTCCTAATCTCTCAGAGTAGCATGTCCAATTTCAGTTGAAACAACAATCTGTCAGAAAAATACAGCCTGTGGACAGGCATAATACTGATATATGAGACATGTTTCATTTGCACTATGGCTAAAATATTACCTTTATTAGTCTTTATTAAACTCTCTCTTTATCAGTTAATAAACATTCTTTTACCATTACACTATCAGGCCTGTAGCCCGCTTATTGAAACGGGTGCTTATTTGTTTTCAGAAAAACTAAACCTTTTTGCAGTTATTCGCCTAATTTTCTATTTAATTATGAGGTATAAATATTGCATTTTACTGACATTTAAGAACTAATTTTTGCTGGATTAGCTTGTCGGATGGTCATAACCACACTTTTTGATGTACCAAAAATATTTTCAACCATTCTGTCAAATTGCTTACCATACTATTTTACTATTGTAAGTGTTTATTTACAAATGTGCCTTTAAACTGTTTTATATTACAGTTATATAAATATGAAAAAATGAAAAGATACTTATTTTTAAAACACAAATTTATTATCATCTATTAGAATTTTTTTTTTTTTTTTAGAAATCTGTTAAAACTTGGTTTAAAATAAAAACTGAAGCCTACAGGCAAATAACAAACTGGCCAGAACATTTAACTTTCCTCGGTCAGAATTTAGCCATTTGAATAATAAGAAAAATTCAAAAATAATAATAATAATCCAACTTTTGGTCTTTTGAACCACTCGAACCCCCCTTGGCTACAGGCCTAAAACTTAATAAACTGTATAAAGAGAGCATTAATTATTCATTAATATAAAGCAGTTAAATAAATAATCGCATATATATATATATATATATATATATATATATATATATATACATATATACATATACCTACTCCCTGGTATCAGTATATAAAAATCTGTGAATCAGTGAGGACAACACACTATGAGCACCAGGCCTCAACTTCTTGTGTAGGATTTATAAAAACAAAATTGTGGATATTGGGATTTGTTTGTTCCTGGAAGAATAAACTACAATGAAGGTCTTCAGAAAAAGTGCTTACTGATTTAGAGACTAATTCCCTTTAGAATTTGAAACCTTGCCTTTGCTTTTCATCCTTAAGCAATAATCCACTTTATTTGAAAAAGGACTCATTTTATAACTCCCCTGGAGTTAAACAATTGAGTTTTTACCATTTTTGAATACATTCAGAGTATAGAGAGCACATAGCAGACAGAACACTGGTGGGCAATTCATTTTTCCAAGGGGCCACATTATAAACTAGGGCAGTTTCACAGGACTGGGCGAATACAGTTAACTCAGTAACTGCCACCAATAAGACAATAACATATAGTTCACACAATTATATCATTATTTAATAAACATTGAGAACCATTGCATTAGGTGGCACGGTGGCTTAGTAGTTAGCACTGTCACCTCACAGCAAGAAGGTTCAAGTCCCAGCTAGGCCAGTTGGCGCAGTGTTGAGTTTGCATGTTCTCCCCGTGTTGGCGTGAGTTTCCTCCGGGTGCTCTGGTATCCTCTACAGTCAAAAGACATGCGCTATAGGTGAATGAATAAACTAAATTGTCCGTAGTCTATGAGTGTGTGTGTGTGTGTGTGTGTGTGTGTGTGTGTGTGTGTGTGTGTGTGTGTGTGCGTGTGTGTGTGTGTGTGAATGAGTGTGTATGGGTGTTTCCCAATACTGAGTTTAGTTGGACTAAAATGCCCAGGTCTGGCCTAAAAAGTAACAACTTTTCCTTTTTTCGTCAATCTTACTTCACAATGTAACTCTAAAACTCTAGGTGTTTTTAAGCAAGATGCTAATGGTCTAATCTGATTCAATGATTTATGCTAAGCTAAGATGAAATCACTCCTTTAAAACCTGGGCCCAGTTTTTCAAAGAATGTAATCTAGATTAAACTGGTCCAGATTTGGAAATCCCATGTTTGGGATCTATTATACTTTAGGAGTTTTTAAAGGAACATTGGGTTGGATTACTGTGATCCAACTACCAAATTTCAGGATTACCAAAACCTGTTTACCAGAGCCTTAAATGGAACCAACAGTGTAGCCAGTGTTCTGGCTTAGCAAAGAACAACAGGTAGGCAAAATACCAGCGGCCACAAATAGCCATTGTTTGTTTTAATGGTAAGAAACAGAAACACTGCAATCAACAAACATTTGGCATTTTTAGTTTGTTCTAATACAATACTGCTTTGATATTGTTTTTTATTGTTGTTTACCATATCTCATTAGATATGACATGTTTCATATAGGCTTCAAATATGAAGACATTTTATATCACTCGTAAATATTAAGTTTGTGATCACTCACTTTTAAAAAAGAAAACTTTTTATTTTATTTTATTTAGTTTATTTGGTTAAAAAATCACGACTGAATCCACTCTTCTCATGGAATCAGGATAAGATCAAATAGATCCCAATCTGAGTTCAATCTGTGATCCAAATCAAATGTAAGACTGGATTACATGATCAGATCTCAACACAAAATCCCTCTGTTACTTTTGAAAAACCCATTTCCAAGATTTGATCCAATCCGTGATCCAAAATCCCACTGGATTACTTTTGAACCGGGCCCCGGAGATTGGCTGAATGGATTCAAAAATGGTGAAACTCAACACTAAATAAATAAATAAACAAACATTAAAACAACCTGTGCAAACTGCCCTCATTTTTTCCCCTCATGTATTTTTATTCTCTCTTTTTGGTTTTGTATGTTTTTTTCTTTTCGTTATTGCTGTTTTTCGTTTAAATCGAAGACACAGATATAAATATGACTGTCATGTGTTATATTATCACTTTTTGCTACATCTCAATAAAAAGATTGTTCAAAAACAAAACATTAAGTCACTGGACGTTAAAAGTGTAAAAAAAAGGAGCTTTTGGATTTGTTTACAGTAAAGACTTCAACAGAACACTCTTTGCCTCCTCATGTGCTTTTACTGATATCGTACTGTACACTGGTTGATGTTGTAAATGTCGGTTCACACAGCACATCCTCATTGGTTTTCTCTCTGCATCATTATAGAGTCCTCCAGTTCAGCCTGTTCCTGTTCCTGTGATGAATGTGGTCTCGGGACCTCCTCCTATCATGAGTTTACCACCTCCAGGCCTGATCACAGGAGCCTCCCCTCCGCCATTCCTCCCTCCTCCAGTGTTCAGCCCAACGCAGATGCCTCCAGGTGAAATACTGACAGATATATAGTTAAACAGTTGAAGTCAGAATTATTAGCCCCCCTTTGAATCTTTTTGTTTTTTGAACAAGGAAGGAAATTTTCACAGTATGTCTGATAATATTTTTTCTTCTGGAGAAAGTCTTATTTGTTTCATTTCGGCTAGAATAAAAGCTGTTTTTAATTTTTCAAAAATAATAATAATTCAGGAGGGCTAATAATTCTGACTGTATCTATTAATTCCTGTTATATATGCCATATCGTGTTGTGGATCACACTTTATAATAACAGGGTGTCCACAGGGTCTTAAAATATCTTAAATTTTAGGCCTTAAAAAGTCTTAAATTCACTGAAATATGGCTTTGTAGGTCTTAAATATTTTTAAGCAGGTCCTTTGATTTACCAACATGGTTTAATTATCTTTCTTACATCCTTACAATAACATTTGCTTAAGTTGTAAATGTATTAATGCATAATTATATGTATGTTGTGCATAAATTTTGTTTATTATAGTTTTTAAAACTTGTCTTTTTAATAAAAAGTTATGCTAGTTAAAAATAAAATACTAATAATAATTATAAATACATACAGTTGAAGTCAGAGTTATTAGCCCCCTTTGAATTTTTCTTTTTTAAATATTTCCCAAATGATGTTTAACAGAGTAAGGACATTTTCACAGTATGTCTGATAATATTTTGTCTTCTGGTGAAAGTCTTATTTGTTTTATTTCGGCTAGAATAAAAGCAGTTTTATATTTTTAGAAATTTGTTGAAAAAAATCTCTCCGTTAAAGAGAAATTGGGGAAAAAAATAAACAGGCGGGCTAATAATTCTGACTTCAACTGTATATGTATATAACTAGACCTTGCTTGTTTCGACACATTATAAGGTTTTATGGTTTAACAACTTTATTAATCCCACCAGGGGCAATTAGATCAGGGTAATAGCATTTCATCATTCAACAAACACATAAGGAGACAAATCACTTACAAACAGTGTTAAAAACAAAACAAAAAACAATCCAGCATGCTTCATGTATAACTTCATAAATAGTTAAAAAAAAAAAACCTTGGAAAAACACATGTATTAGAAATGTAAATTTAAAACTTGCTAAAATGTAATGTTGTAAAGCCTTATTGCCTCTGGAACAGAGTTAAATTTATATCTGTTGGAAGAGCATTTAATGCTTCTTAACCTTCTTCCAGAGGGCAACAGAACAAAAAAAGGCTATTATTTAAAATATGTGGCTAAGAAATTACTGAATTAGAATTTTAATGGGGCAAGGCCATCACAAAAAAGTCTGAAATTTCATTCATAATTCTTAAAAAGGTCTTAAATTTGACTTAGTGCTCAAACTCAGTTCCTGGAGTGCCACAGCTATGCACAGTTTAGCTCCAGCCACCTCTAACTCACACCTTATTAATAGCCCTTAGTAGTTTTGAACTCCTTGATTAGTTTGATCAGCTGTGTTTGATTAGGGTTGGACCAAAACTGTGCAGAGCTGCGGCTCTTCAGGAATACAGTTTGAGACCTATGACTTAGAGAAACCTGCAGAAACCCTGAATAAGGAAGGGTTCATTAGTTAATGTATTTACTAACTTGAACCTGAACGATGCTTGTCCAATATTTGCTAATTCTCTATTAAAATCCAAACTCATGCGTGTTAACATTAGCTAATGCACCATAAGTAAACAAATAATGACGAGCAACTGGATTTTCATTTACTAACATGAACAAATACTGTATTAATGTACTGTTCATTGTTTGTTCAGGTTATTAATAACTCACATTAGCTAATACAACCTTATTGTAAAGTGTTACCGTATTGTATAATTGTTTAGAAAGTAACTAGTTCCTTTAAATCAGTGTTTCTCAACCACGTTCCTGAAAGACCACCAACGCTGCATGTTTCGTGAGCAAACATGCGTCCATTATGCCACACTTCATTTTATCGGCTGAATGAGTGCATCATCCGGGTAATTAAAGTGCACTTATTGTTTTTAGAGTTTTCAGTGTGAACGTACTTCTTACACTATTTATACTACTATAGTGCATAAGTATGCAATTTGGGATGCAGCCATGGAAATCTGCAGAGCTGGTTGTCCTCCAGGAACATGGTTGAGAAACACCGCTTTAGTATTTATACTAATTTATTTAGTATTTAGTATATATACTAAAAAAAGGGATTACTGGTCATTTTTAGATCATTTAAATATAGTTACTTGTAATTTACTTGCATTAAATACTGTAAATAAATTAAACTAGTTTGTGTAGATCAATTCAGAGATGCAGAGTAATTGTATTTTGTTTTATACTAATATATTTAGCAGAATAATTATATTTTTCAACTAAAAATTCCTGGTTGCCTTAATATTTTAGGCTGAATCAAATTTAAGTCCATTAAACTTATGTTAAACTGACTTAAAACAGGTTGCGCAACTTATAAAATTTAGTTAGAACATGGCTAACTTTGTTTAACAAGTTGAAATGACCTAAAAACCTATGTTGTCAGGACTAATTAATCATATCTTTTTTACAGGATATGTTTGTCATACGATTGATTAAGGTATTGAACTGAGTTAAACATCGTCAAAGATTTCATCATTTTTCTTGAAGAGGATTTCAGTTTGTTAACCAAATGTTTTGTTTGTTATTGAAATGCTTTATTATTTAAGTTTAATACATCTAAAAAGCCCAGTTTTACTCACAGTTTTAAAAAAATGAAGAGTTTTATTCATATTTTCTACACTAAAAAAGATTCATTGGATTTACTCATTTGTTTTAAGGTGAGTGGATGCAAACTATTTATTTGGGCTGAATTTACATACATTAAGTTAAACAAAATTTTATTTGTTTGTTTACATTCAGCTCAAATAAATTGTTTGCAACCACTTACCTTAAATAGTGGCTAACAATTTATTTGGGCTGAATTTAAACAAACAAATGAAGTTGAACTTTACTAAGTTTAATTAGTTTGTTTACATTCAGCCTATATGAATTGTTTGCAATAATTTAGTAAAAGTGTTTTTTTTTTTCAGTGTATATGTTGAGATTTATGTGGATTTTTAATTAGTATTGAGTCCTTATTAAGTAATTAAACTACTTTTCTTACATATTAATTAGAAAAGCAATATAAATACAATGTTAATTATTAGTAGTTAACAATGATTGTTTTTTTGTTGTATTAACTTACCAAACACTGATCATGAATTTTTGTCCTTTTATGTTTTACAGTGTTCCGACCTATTATTCCTCCTGTTATTCCATCTGCTATGCGTCCTGTTATTCCTCCTGTTATCCCTCCTGTTATCCCAGTGGCCTCAGTAAATCCAGCAGTTCCTCCTCCATCCATCCCAGGTAAAGTGCAGCTGTTCAAATGTGACTCGGTGTAGTCAAATTTAGGAAGAAATCAAATTGTCATGTTTGCTGATACTGGTGCCTCACTGCAAGAAGGTCGCTTGTTTGAGTCCCTGGCTGGGCCAGTTGGCATTTGTGTGTGGAGTTTGCAATTGAATAAACTAAGTTGGCCGTAGTGTGTGAGTGAAAGTGTATGGGTGTTTCCCAGTTCTGGGTTGCAGCTGTGTAAAACATATGTTAGCGGTTTATTCCTCTTTGGCGACCCCTGATATATAAGGGACTAAGCTGAAGGAAAATGAATAAATGTTTGCTGATTTCCTATCATAAAAAGGATCTACAGAATCTAAATAAACTATTTACTGAGTTTTAATAAAGCTCTATTCTGTGAACTTTTTTATTTCATTTTAAAATGTAATTTCTCTATATTGTGTTTTATTTATTGTGTTGCTTCACATTTTGCATATTGTTATGGTTGGTTTATTTGTTTAGTGGCATTTTATTCCTTACCTGCTTGTCAAGCACCAATCACTAGCAGTCACTAGGCTGCATACCTGTTAATATACTACATTGTACTTATACTACAGTTTTTCTGTTCATTATTCACCTTTTTTTCAAATGTTTTTGGGCGTCTGATTCATTTGCTGATAATAAATATCAGTAAACAGTCAAACTATTTAAAGGGATAGTTTACCTAAAAATTAAAATTCTGTCATCATTTGCTCGCCCTTCACTTAACCAGTAACCATTATCTTCCATAGTATTTGTTTTTCCTACTAAGTCAGTGGTTACAGGTCTTCAAAATATCTTCTTTTGTGCTCAACAGTTTTGTTTCGAAACAAGTCAAGGGCGAATAAATGATGAAAGAATTTTCATTTTTGATCCCTTTAAAAATACAAAAACAAAATTCAATAAAAATGAAGATAATATGATTAGAAAATACCAGTTTGCAGCTAGCTAAGTTTTATATAGCTAAAAATGAATGGAAGTGAATGAGATAATTTTTTGTGCGTTCATTTTTTACTTTTTAAATGTCAGTTTTTATTTTTTCTTTAACATGATCTACAGTTGAAGTCATTATTATCAGCCCTCCTGAATTATAAGCAATTTTTTTTTTTTTTCTGTTTAACGGAGAGATTTTTTCAACACATTTTTAAATATAATAGTTTTAATAACTTATTTCTAATAACTGATTTCTTTTATCTTTGAGATGATGACAGTACATAATATTTTACTAGATATTAGGCAAGTCAAGTTTATTTATATAGCACATTTCATACACCGTGGCAATTCAAAGTGCTTTACATAAACAAGAATAAAAGAGGCAAGTATAAATAAAATAGAAACAAACAATATAAAAACAGCTGAAAACAGCGTAAAGACAGATTTTCCATATTCCAAAACACCGGTTTATCATATTTTCTCATTTTACTCTGGGACTTCCCCATTCTGGTGATTCGATTTTTCACCTAGAATCGAAAAGTTAAGCTTTACAGCTCTAATACAGTAATAATACTAATAAAGACAGTAATAATACTGTCTAGCTCTAAGCTTTACAGCTCTAATTATGTGCCCCCCAATTTCAACTTCCTTCTGGAAGTAAATCGCACGGCCCCTGATTACTACACCCTTCCGGGAGTATATCGCTTTAGCTAGCCAAACGAAATAAAAGGTATTGATCTCAGCCAGATGCCAGGGATTTTAACCTCCTCGCAACAGATTATCTGTGGCGAGTCACATCTCGGATGTCACTATTTGTAATTACACTACTATTCCATAGAAGACTTTCTCCAGAAGAAAAAATATTATAGGAAATACTATGGAAAAATTCCTTGCTCTGTTAAACCTCATTTGGGAAATATTTGACTTCAACTGTACATAGATAATAATAATAATATTAATAAAAATAATAATAATAAATGAAAAAAATAATAATATGAATAATAATATTATGAATAATAATAATAGAAATAATAATAATAAATAAATAATAATAAAACAATAATAATAATATCAATAATAATAAAAAATAATAATAAAGATGATAATAATAATAATAATAATAATAATAATAATAATAATAATAAATAAAACAATAATAATAATAATATTAATAAAAATATTAATAATGATAAAAAAGAAATAATAATAGTAATAAATAATAAATAAATAATAATAATAAAAATAAAAACAACAATATTAATAATATTAATAATAATAAAAAATATTAATAATAAAAAAAAATAATAATAATAATAATAAAAGTGGGCACCCTGTATTAATTACTTTGTTTCTCTGTCTTATGATCAGAAACTGCTGTTGAAGAAGCTTCAGAAGAACCTCCCGAATCTCCCACCTCTCATGTGGACTCTATGGGACACCAAGCGCTCAGTCCGCCTCCTGGTTTGGGGGCGGGGCTTATGAGGCCCAGATTAGGACCGCCACATACCCCAGTGAGACTCCGCCCACCATTCATGCCTGCTTTCCCTAATATGCCTCGTCCTGTTCATCCTCCTCCCAGTGTGGCTCCTCAAATGATGCCACCCCGGGCCTCCAACCCCACCTTCAGCGACGCCCCACCAGTACGATTCCGGATGCTCAGGATGAGACCTCCAGGGCAAGAATTCTCCCCTCAGAGGTTTCCCAGAGCCCCAAGGCCAGAGGAACCACACTGGCGGGAACAAGGAGCTGAAAGAGCCCCAGTCAGATTCAGAAGTGAACCACCGTTTCTTCGTTTTAGGGGCGTCCCGCGTATACGAAGCCCATTTGGGAACTGAGTTGAATGTTTTTTGTTTTTTATGGGCCAGTGGCTTCAAATCTTGACTGTAAAATAGCAGGACTCTCCATCCTGTTGACTGTGAAAGGAGATGAAAACATGAAATCAACACAACACTGTTTCTAAAGTGATCTAAATCTCCCAGTAGAGATGGTGAATATTGATTTGAACAAGCGAGACGGAAGCAGGGATTGTTTTGAATCCTGCACTTTCTCGCTCCTTGTGAAACCTAAGTTATGCTCACTACCTAGTAACTAACTTTATAGGTCTAGTGTGTGATGTAAATAGTCCCGTTTGCACACTTCACAGATGTTCTGCTAATGAAGGAACTGTGTTTGGAAAACGTTCGCTTCGTCTTCTGTTGTATATATTTGTAGGTAAAATGAGTTTATAGCTACGGTAGCCTTTCAGCGCAAAGAAGGACGAGTGTAATTGAAATCGTTAAAGCTGCAGGTTACTTTCTCAGCAGCGGTGGAGCATCATCTTTGGCCGTTTCATTTTATGAGGCTATTTTTTTACCAAACATTCTTGTTTCCCTTTTTCGGTCTTAATTGTTTATATTAACATGCTAAAAATGAAAATCAGTAAATGTTGTGGCTACTTTAAGTGACTTGTTTGGGTTTTTTTTTTTTGTTTTTTTAAGACTTATCATGTTAACAATGTAGTTTTTCAGTAGAGGGCGCTATTTGTCAAGACTTAGAAACGACCCTCAATTCATCTTTATTTCTATAGTGCTTTTTACAATGTAGATTGTGTCAAAGCAGCTTAACTTAGTTGATTATAGTGAATTGAAACTGTGTCAGTCCAGTTTTTAGAGTTAGAGTTCAGTTTAGTTCAGTTCAGAGTGGTTTAAATTTCACTGGTGAAAGTACAAACACTGAAGAGCAAATCCATCGATGTACCAAGCAGGCCGGTGGCGACAGTGACGAGGAACAAACTTCAGCAACTGACGAAAGTGAAAGAAAAAAAAAACCTTGAGAGAAACTCAGAATTGCATGATCATTTCTCCTCTGTCCAAAATTCCTATGTAGAGCTGCAGTCTAGGCCATCGTGGAGAAGCTGCAGGTGTGAGTAGGCCACAGGTGGGTGTCCAGGCTGGCCCACGGGATCAGTGCGGAGACTCGTCTGTCACTGGAGTCTTTCAGGAATCAGTCTCATGCTCTCTACTTCTCCATTACCGGTATCATTCTAACGATTTAGTTAGTGACAGATTGAAAGGTAAAATGACAGCCAAATATAGAAAGATGACAGCCAGAGAGTTTAAAAAACAGACATGCAGATCGAAAAATAAAATGACGGAAAGACAGATAGTATGACAGACAGAAAGAATAAGTCAATGACAGACAAATAAAATGAAATAATGGAAGTATATAAATATTTTTAAGATCAAATATTTTTAGGAAAACTACTATAATTTTAAAATGTGCACAGCAAAATTACTAAAACTTAAACTAAGATTATATATATATATATATATATATATATATATATATATATATATATATATATATATATATATATATATACATAAATACATTATAAATAGTATATAAATAACAATATTCTCAACACATCTCAGTCAAAATTGTATCATAACTTTCTGTGTGTATATGTATGTATTTTATATATATATATATATATATATATATATACACACACACACACACACATTGTATATATATATATGTATATATTTATACACACACGCTCACTCCTGTCAGCTAAGAACAGGAAACTGAGGCTACAATTCACACAGGCTCAGCAAAATTGGACAATCGAAGATTGGAAAAACGTTGCCTGGTCTGATGAGTCTTGATTTATGCTGCCACATTTAGAGGGTAGGGTCAGAATTTGGCATCATCAACATGAAAGCATGGATCTATATCAGCCTTGTATCAACGGTTCAGGCTGGTGGTGGTGGTGTAATGGTGTGGGGGATATTTTCTCGACACACTTTGGGCCCATTAGTACCAATTGAGCATCGTGCCAACACCACAGTCTACCTACTGTACTGTTGCTGACCATGTCCATCCCTTTATGACCACAGTGTACCCATCTTCTGATGGCTACTTCCAGCAGGATAACGTGCCATATCATAAAGCATGAATCATCTCAGACTGGTTTCTTGAAGATGACAAGGAGTTTACTGTACTCAAATGGCCTCCACAGTGACCAGATCTCAACCCAGTAGAGCACCTGTGGGATGTGGTGGAATGGAAGATTGGCATCATGGATGTGCAGCTGACAAATCTGCAGCAACTGCGTGATGCTATTATCATGTCAATAAGGACCAAAATCTCTGAGGAATATTTCCAGTATCTTGTTGAATCTATGCCACGAAGGATTAAAGCAGTTCTGGAGGCAAAAGGGGGTCGTAGTGTACTTGATAAAGTGGCCATGTGTGTATATATATATATATATATATATATATATATATATATATATATATATATATATATATATATATATAATATCAGTCATTTTTTGTGTATTTAAATTATAATAATAAAGAAATACTATTTAAAGGGGGAAGTTCATTCAAAAAGGAAACTTCTGGCATCATTTACTCACCATTTACTTGTTCAAAACCTGAGCTTCTCTCTTCTTTTTAAATCAAAAGATTAAAAAAAGAAAAATATTTAACCATACTTCCATACTATTTCTTTTTCCTAATATAGATGTCAGTAGTTCTTTCATATTTTAAAATATCTTCTTTTGTGTTCAACAAAGGGTTAAAACCACTTGAGGCTCAATAAATAGTGAGCAAATTTTATTTTTGCGTGAAATATCTCTTATAACGTGTACATCTCCAGTTGTATAATAATATATAAATGAACAAAATGAGGATAAAATGTGAAAATTGATGACGAAAAATATAAAACTGCACATTCATTGAGAAAAATGTGTTATTTGTCCTAAAAAGAAACAAAAATAATACTGTCGGATCCTCATGGCACCCATATATTTGTTACCAACAAGTGTGCGCGCGCCACGGTGAGTCTGGTGTTTCACGGTCACGCGCTCCTCCCTTCAGCCTCGAGCTAAACACTGGAAGCGGAGCGGCGCGCAGGATGCCATGATGTCTCACGTCACCTCCAAACAAGGACAAGACCGGGAATTATGACAGGTATGTGCACACAATAATAAAAATGTACAAATTAACGGCGTTTGTTTTGCACGGAAGCGCGCTGAGGCGACACAAACACTGATGCGCGTGACTGCGGCATCACTAGAGACCGCACGTGCTGGGCGCGAAATGTTAACGTTAATTGACTCAGTAATTGTGTTTGTTTATAAAGCCTGGGTGTATTTCCAAAACAAATGTCGTGTTATCAGTGTTTAGGGTTATCATACGTCACTGTATTTTACGTTCGTGGTTCCCGCCCTGATCAGAACATTTCTAACGGATTCTCTGTCATGATTTCAAAGCGATATAAATGGGATCCTAATTGGGAATTTCCAACACACGACGATAATTAAGTCATTTAATATATAATTTCTTAGCTGTTCTTGTGTAACATAACAAGTAAGGGATTTTAAAACTTTCACGTTATCCAGCAACATATATTCTCTTATTGAAGGACTCATATTTTATCAACAATGGTTGAAGAAGAGTATGATGGGACACGTTGTTTATTATAC
The DNA here is from genome assembly GCF_903798145.1 of Danio aesculapii. Classification (NCBI taxonomy): domain Eukaryota; kingdom Metazoa; phylum Chordata; class Actinopteri; order Cypriniformes; family Danionidae; genus Danio; species Danio aesculapii. The sequence goes on along the minus strand of NC_079449.1, from coordinate 6,494,356 downwards.
AAGGGCTAAAATGTTACTTTAAGTTAATTTAGCTGAAATATAACTACTTCTGAACATTTTGTTTTAATTATTTTTATTGTTTTCACATAAAAAACCTTCCTTCAACGTTCTAACAACATTGACTTTTGTTTTGGAAAACTAAAGCCGTGTTCCTATTAGGATCTACATGAAACCTTCCTACAACATTCTAAAAACGTTATGAAAATGATATATTATTATTTTAAATGATAATAAATGGGGGGTGGTTCAGTGGTGCTGTCGCCTCACAGCAAGGAGGTCGCTGGTTCGAGCCTCGGCTGGGTCAGCTGGCATTTCTGTGAGTTTGCATTTTCTCCCCGTGTTGGTGTGGACATGTCCAAAGACGTGCTATAGCTAAATTGTAGTCTATGTGTGTGAATGAGTGTATGGGTGTTTTCCAGTAATGGGTTGCAGCTGGAATGGCATCCGCTGCGTAAAACATATGTTGGATAATTTGGCGGTTCATTCCGCTGTGGTGACCCCTTATTAATAAAGGGACTAAGCTGAAAAGAAAATGAATGAATGATAAAAAATGTTGCTTGCATGTTCAATCATATGCTAACACGTATCCTGGGGTACTGCTAATCTCAGAGTTCTGCTAGTAATTATGGGTTACGCTTATTATTTTCTGCAGTTGAAGTCAAGCAGATGCATCAGATGTGTGCGCGTGCCCGTCTCTCTCTGTGCGTGTGTGTGTTATGAATTCATCTGCAGGATGCTCAGTCAATGCCAAGGGCACGAGCTCTCCGGTGACCCTGTCCTTATACAGCCCAGAGCTCACTGTACTGCTGATTTTAAAAGATGCCTGTGACAATCCATCATTGCTCTTGTCGTTGGAGGTTTTCTTGTAGAACAAATGTGGAGAGACTGGCTTCTCTTGGTGTGTGTGTATGTGTGATGGTCTGACCCCTGCTGTCTAGCATCTGGTGCGTTGATTCTCAGAATGTGTGCCACATGGTGACGGGCACTTGATCGGGCATCATTAAAGATGTATGTTTCTGGAGCATTTAAATTAATGGTTTAAATGCTTAATTATATTAGAGATAGCATTTGTAGCGCTGGCATGGTGGCTCAGTGGTTAGCACTGTCGACTGACAGCAAGAAGGTCGCTAGTTCGAGTCCCGGCTGGACCAGTTGGCATTTCTGTTCTCCCCATGTTGGTGTGAGTTTCCTCCAGCTGGAAGGGCATCCGCTGCATAAAACATGCTGGAATAGTTGGTGGTTCATTCCGCTGTGGCGACCTCTGAAGTGGAGACTTAGCTAAAGGAAAGTGAATGCATGAATATCAGAGATAGCATTTGAAGTGCTGGCATGGTGACTCAGTGGTTAGCACTGTCGCCTGACATCAAGAAGGTCGCTAGTTCGAGTCCTGGCTGGACGAGTTGGGATTTCTATGTGGAGTTTGCATGTTCTCCCCGTGCTGAGTGAGTTTCCTCCAGCTGGAAGGGCATCCGCTGCATGAAACATGCTGGAATAGTTGGTGGTTCATTCCGCTGTGGCGACCTCTGAAGTGGAGACTAAGCTAAAGGAAAATGAATGCATAAAGATTAGAGATAGCATTTGAAGTGCTGAGATGGTGGCTCAGTGGTTAGCACTGTCGCCTGACAGCAAGAAGGTTGCTAGTTCGAGTCCTGGCTGGACCAGTTGGCATTTCTAAATGAGCATTTTTTTAAGGGGTTTAACCTTTAATGGACAGAAAAGTGCAGAGAATTGACAGGAAATAGTTTGGAGCAGAGAGAGAGGAAGGGTCTGCAAAGGACCTTGAGCCAGGAATCAAACTCGGGTCACCGTGTGCACCATGGTGCTATATGTCAACACGCTTAACCACTAGACTATTGGCGCCGACCAGTTGGCATTTCTGTGTGGAGTTTGCATGTTCTCCCTTTGTTGGCGTGGGTTTCCTCCAGCTGGAAGGGCATCCGCTGCATAAAACATGCTGGAATAGTTGGTGGTTCATTCCACTGTGGCGACCTCTGAAGTAGAGACTAAGCTAAAGGAAAATGAATGAATGATAGCATTTGAAGTGACATGTCAAGCTTCAGTAGCATGATGCTAAGATGTTGTGGCTGGTTGTATTCAGTTGCTAAGTGGCCGCTAGGGTATTCTGGGGAGCTACTTGGTTGTCAAAAAGCTACAACCAAAAGTGTTTATGATATTCTGGTCTCTAAATATGACCCTTCATGTGAAGACGTTCAAGTTTACATCAGCGTTGTCTGATTATAATAGTTCTGTTTACATTAGTAAATCCATCTAATCTTTTGACATACTTGTTAAGTCGTGATGTATCGGTGAGGTATAGAATACTGTTTCCAGGTCCAAGTCTCTACTCATTTGAATTGAGAAATTGAATTGGTCATTGTTTAAGAACATTACATTAAACACACGTTACACATCACACATTAAAGGGAATTTTCTATCTATATTGCGATCGTGATTTTCGAAACACGATACATCGCTTTGAAAACGTTTATTATTACCATTTGTTGAGCCTCCCCATACAGTTTGATATAGCGATTGGACCCGGAAGCCGCTTCGCATGACAGCACACTTACCAAGCGGATAGCAATCTGTAAGATATGGCCATGCAAGTTAAGGAAATTAACATTATGTGGCCATTTTAATGTAATGTAATAATTGTTCTTGCTTTTCTTAAACTTTAACTTTATGTAGTGGGATCTTCTTTTTCTTTTCTTCACTATTGTCCCTGGTTATGATACAGATTCCAATAGGAAGTTCCAAACTGATAAATTTGGATTTTTGTTGCCATTTTGAAATTGAAACTGTCCAATAATGATGATACGGATTTTTTAATAATTATTTTTCCCATTGTATCAGTACCATCCTTTAAAATCAATTTTATTTCTCAAGTTCAGTGTTTTTTCCTCAGTTTAGTTCTTCATATTTCCATTTAAATTTTGTTTTATTGGTTAAAGTTGGGTGACGCAGTGGCGCAGTAGGTAGTGCTGTCTCCTCACACCAAGAAGGCCACTGGTTCGAGGCTCGGCTGGGTCAGTTGCCATTTCTGTGTGGAGTTTGTAAGTTCTCCCCGCGTTCGCGTGGGTTTTCTCCAAAAGCATGCAGTACAGGTGAATTGGTAAGCTACAATTGTCTAGTGTATGTGTGTGTATGAGTGTTTCCCAGTGTTGGGTTGCAGCTGGAAGGACATCCGTTGCGTAAAACATGTGCTGGATAGGTTGGCGGTTCATTCTGCTGTGGTGACCCCAGATTAATAAAGGGACTAAGCCGAAAAGAAATGAATGAATGAATGGTTAAAGTTTAAGGCGGCACAGTGGCTCAGTGATTAGCACTGCCTTACAGTAAGAAGGTTACTAGTTCGAGTCCCGGCTGGGCCAGTTGACATTTCTGTATGGAGTTTGCATATTCTCCCCATATTGGCGTGGGTTTTCTCCGGGTGCTCCGGTTTCCCCCCTCAGTCCAAAGACATGCGCTATAGGTGAATTGGGTAAACTAAATTGGCCGTGATGTATGAGTGTGTGTGAGTGTGAGAATGTATGGGTGTTTCCTAGTACTGGGTTGTGGCTGGTAGGGTATGCGCTGTGTAAAACATATGCTGGAATAGTTGGTGGTTCATTCCACTGTGGTGACCCCCGATAAATAAGGGACTAAGCCAAATTAATGAATGGTTCAAGTTTAACAGTTTTACCCAAGGTGAACATTTCGTCATCGTTTTGTTACCTTGTTCTAAAGCAGAGAGGTCCAAAGTAGGGCCCGCAGGCCAAAGTTGGCCCATTGTAACCTTTGATTTGGCCCACCATCCCATCTGAGAAGTGAGAAGAGTTTGTCATTTCTAATTTGACATAGCCTCTTTTTGTTTGTTTATTGCTAAGAATCAAAAAAGCATTTCAATCATTAAGATGTTGTAAATGAATCTGATTTTTCAAAAATGTAAATAATGTCGCTGGACGAATAGAGGACTATGCAGAAGACATCGGTGAGCAAATCAAGGCAAATACTAGTATAACTCCATTTGATTATAAATGATATTGTGATGTTGATTATAAATGATGTCGTTTTTGTATTTACTGAAAAGTTCATTATAAAAATGTAAAAAAAAATGCTGTATTATTTAATATTTAGTAATGTTTTCTAGCTATTTTAAAATATTTTGAAATAAATTAGGAAATTACTTATGGCAACTATATTACCTTCAGCCCACTATAGCCTCAATCAAGTTGGGTTTTTGGCCCTCCATAAGTAAAAAGTTTTGGGAACCCCTGTTCTAATACAATATGATTTTCTTTCTTCTGTTGAACACAACAATTAGTTTTTAAATTATTTTAATAACCAGTTAATGGTAACAGTTGACATCCATAACTCTTATTTGGATGAAATATGGGCAAAACCCAACAAATAAGTTACATTTTTAAATTAAATATTCAACCCAATGACTGGGTTGTCCATATTTAAACCAAATGTTATACATTACATATTAAAGTAAAACAAAGCAATGCAAGTTAAAGGATATTATTAGAATAAAAGAAAATTTGCTAACCATTTACTGGGGATGCACCGGAATGAAAACCTGGGTTGAAACTTACACTTCTGAATGCATTTGGCAAAAAAAAAAAATAAATAAAAAACCAAAAGTGCTTTTATAATAACTATTTATTATTTTATTTAATAATAAAATAGTCTAAGACTTTTAAATGTATCTCAATAACTTAAATTATTTAAATTTTTCGTGACAAAAAAAATGGTGAATCCCTACCATTTACTCACCCTAAAGTGCTACCAAACCTTAATGATTTTCTTTTTTTTCCAAAAGATATTTTGAAGAATGCTGTTAACTGGCAGCTGTTGGCTTTCATAGAAGGAGAAACAAATACCATAGAAGTAAATGGGTACCACCAGTTTTAACATTCTTCAAAATATCTTTTTTTCTATTCAAAAAAGAAATAAATAAACAAAACCCAATTAGGCTAAGTAAATAATCACTGAAGTTTAATTTTTTGGTCAACTATATTTTTAATGATTACCAGCATTTTTCAAATATTGACAAAGGAAACTGGCATGTTTGCTATATCCTAACACCATGCATCTTACCTATGATTGTACTAGGTCAAGTGTATTGTTGTGTATTGTCCCTGTACCCAAACAAAAACTACAATTTCCAAAAATCAAGGCAAAATAGATTGCAGAGTCGATTGGTCCAGATGGTTTCTAAAACCAATAAAAATATGCTGTTAAAATGAACTCAATGTTCTAAGGACATGAACAAACCAGAACACCTGATTCTAAGTGGCCAGAGTGAGTTAAATATGCAATTTTTATTCAATGTTTGCCGTAATCTCAACTGAAACATAGAGAGAATGCTGGGCAAATATTAGCTCCTCCCCTTTTATAAAAACAGCCAATGGTGTTTTTTTTAATAATATATTTTTAGGGGTTTTTCACCTTTCTTATGACAGGACAGTAGAGAATTCAGACAGGAAAGCATTGGGAACAGAGAGAGGGGAAGGATTGGCAAAGGACCTCGAGCTGGGAATCAAACTCGAGTCGCCGTGAGCACATTGGTGCAATATGTCAGAGCGCAGTACCACTAGGCTGCTGGCTCCGACATGGTGTTTTGTTCTATCAAAGCTTTTCCAGTGAGAGTGATAGAGCTCTCTATTAATTGTTATTAAAACCAAATGAGATGCATCTTGAAGTGGGCGGGGCATGTCAGATATTAGAAAGCTTCTGATTGGTTAGAAAATTTGATGAGAAACCAAAGCAGGAGGTGACATGAAAAAAGTGGTATTCTCTTAAGCGGAAGTAACTACAAGTAAGACTAACTACAATTTTGGATGTTAATATATTCTAAATGTAAATTGTGGGATTGTTTTGGAGCACACTAGCTTATAGATATCCGTAAAACTAACATAGTGATATTCACATAGAAAAATATCTATTTTAATTTCATGGGACCTTTAAAGATCGATCAGTGTGTCTTAAATCTAGAGAGTGCAAACCAGTGAATTTCTCTCTCTCTCTTGCTCTCTCTCAGGTTCAGTCCTGATATAAGCAGGCTCTGCTCCAGAGGAAACTCATTGTTCTTTATCAGACAGCAGATATGATCTCTGATAAAGATTGAGAATGAGAGATGAGAAGCGCTGGAATGCATTGATATGCACCAATCAGCAATATGCTAAAGTAATCAGCACACATTTACCATTAGCTCAGGCCTCATGCATATTTTATTTTAGTTTTTGACCTGTTTAATTAGCTAATTTGGAAATTACCTTTTAATTTCTTTACTTGGTTACCCTTATCAAGCTTCAGCTGTCATGAATTCTCTGCAGGCCTCATGTTTATGTGGGCCTGTCATGTGATTTGTGTATTAATAGCAGGGGTGTTTGTACAGATCTTGACTTTTGTTTCGTGCCGTGATGAAACATGCCAAGTGCATAAGGCCTCCAAATATGCATATTTTAAATCTTCCCGACGTGAATTATTCATTTCATACCCACATCCACAGAATTGTTCATTGACTCCAGAAATGGCTGGGAATAAATGGAGCTCTGTTTTTTGCTGAGACAGTTGGTTTTGTGTTTGTTTATAATAAGGGCAGCGGGATTCACCGACCGCAAACGTTCTTCAATGACTCAATGTCAGAACAACAATTCTGAGGGCGTAACGTGAATTATTCTGAATTTAATCAAATATTTGTCTTTGAACATTTGCATGCTGAATCTAGAGTACTGTTGATGCTTTTGAGATGTTTTGGCAGTGATTTGTCACAATAAACCAAGTTTTTAGTGTATAAGGAGATTAGGTTTCTTAATTTTTCCTGAGGCTAAACTAATAATTATTGCCTAAAAAAATCTGTATATTATGCTTTTTGTGTGCCCATTTAATTATGCTTTTGAATTGCATTATGAAACCTTGATCTATCCTTCAACAACTGTTGTTTCTGTTATTTTACAGACTTAATTATATATATTTATACTATTTCCTAGACAATGTATTGTTTTAAACTACTGAAATGTGAATAAAAGTCACTCTGTTAAACTATTTAACATTTATTTAATCAAAACTACAGGACAAATTGTAAAATTGTGAAATTTTATTGCACTATAAAATAACTGTTCAAAAGTAGATTATAATTTTATTTAATAATTAGTTAATTAATTAATTAATTGATAAATAATTAATTTAATGATAATTTTCAGCTTCATTACTTCAGTCTTCAGAGTCACATGATCCTTCATAAATCACTCTAATATTAATTATTATTATTATTATAAATATTATCATTAATATTATTATTAATTATAATAGTAATAAAAGCAATAATGACTGGAGTAATTATTTAATTTGAAACTACATACAATAAGAAAGCACTTATTTAAAATTGTAATAAATATTTAACAATTTAACAATTTTTTCAATCTAATAAATGGCGCCTCGATTAACAGAATAATTATCTTTAAAAAAAAACTAACCCCCAACGTTTGACCGGTAATGTACTTCACACAAAATCGAAGAACAAAATTTAATGGCGTCAATTTGAACAAACTTTGCAATAGTCCTTTTAACCTAATGATTTCATTAATTCTTTCATTAATTATCTTTTCAGCTTAGTCCCTTTATTAATCAGGGGTCGACACATTGGAATGAACCGCCAACTTATCCAGCATATGTTTTACGCAAATGTCCTTGCAGCTGCAACCCATCACTGGGAAACACCCATACACTCTCATTCACACACATTTACCTGTATGCATGTTTTTGGACTTGTGGGGGAAACTGATGTACCCGGAAAAACCCTCACCAACATGGGTAGAACATGCAAACTCCACACAGAAATGCTAACTGGCCCAGCTGAGGCTTGAGGTCACTGCGCCACCGCACCGCACCGCCAACAATGATTTGCAAACACTTAATCAAATACTATTTAGAATTATGGGATGCATGATACTGGAAAAAATATGTGATATTGTTTTTAAGTATCACAATATTTATTAATGTAACATTTCTCTAGAAAAATGCTGTTGTCGTTAGCTGTTTTTATTAGTCAGTATTTTATTGGCAGTATTTGGGATGCAGTTCAACAGATGATTCTGTTCTGAAAAATCGACCTTCTGCCACTTTTCCAAGTGATCAACTAGAAGTCAAGTTCTAATTTGTTGCTCTTACAACTGGGATCGATGACAAGACTGTTGTCAGGTAGTGTAATTAATTCTAAATCAGATTAAAAAACTGCAGATATTTTGACTCTGATTGGCTGTTGTAATTTTCTTCTCTCGTAATGGGTGGAGTCGAGGCTGGGAAGGCGGGGATAAAGATAGTAAGGCCCAATATGATTGATCAAAATTCTATAAACAACCAATACATGAATGTAATTCTTCACAAATGTAATCGTGATAACGTTAATTCTACGATATATTGTGCAGCCCTATTTACAATGGATAATATGCAAATTAGGAAGCAGCATAAGTTACCCCTCTAGCAACCTCATAGCAACATACTAAAACATTCTGGAAACCACATAGCAGCACTATAGCTTTGACGCTTTTTACACAAACAAACAACACTTAACATTTACTTAAAGGGCACCTATGGTAAAAAATCTACTTTTCAAGCTGTTTGGACAGACATATGTGCATGTATGTATTGGGGTGATATAAGCACACCCAGTGCTTTTTTTCAATTTAACAACATAAAAACGGTGGACCAATTGGAGCGGTTTTCAGATCGACCGCAACTTTACGTAGGAGAGCGGTCCCCCCGCCCACCAATATTGATTGACAGGCGCGTCATCATATCCTCAGTTTGTTGATTCACGTCAGCCATTTTCAGCGTGAGTCGAAGCAATATCACTAAAGGAACACGCTAGCTCTATTTTTAGATGCAAGGCTCATTGGGCTCAACACAAGATCAATATTCTGCACATTATCGCTCTAATCGGAATTATTGGTTGTATCTTTAGGTAGGTTTGCAAACATGTGTACTTCTCATTGAGTCTACCTTATACTTCAGCCGTTTGCATTTCCCGCGATCCCAGAAGCTCCCTGTGATCTTAACTAGCATGCGTTTTAGAATTCTAAACATAGGTTTCTATCAGGGTACACTCAAGTCGACGGCTGGGCGCCGCGGACCGCTGCAGAAACCTATGTTTAGAATTCCAAAATGCGTGGCGCGACGATTCGGGACACTTCATGTTTCTGCCGCGCCACAGAGAGTGTCTGGTGTGCCGTGTCGCGGCTTCCAGCGGCGCATCCCGTGCCTCAGTCAAAGTTAATTCAGTGTGCGTGGTTATTAGTTTCTGTGTACAAGCTCGGCACTTGAAACTAGCACACAGTTTGCTGTAAAACTGTACAAAGACACAAATGATTTTGTGCTCTCTGCTTGGTCTGTGTCCGAGCCGTACATGTACGACTGAATGGTGATCCTCTCTCTCCTTCTCCTTCTCTGAGTCTCTGTTGCAAACGCAGAGCGGGTGAGCTCATGGCCCCGCCCCCTTGTTACGTTGGCGGGAAGCTGAATCTAATTTACATGTGAAGCAACACGCCCATAAATCAGCAAGCTGTGGACACGCCCCCAACATGACACTTTTTAACACGTTATAATAAAAAAATCTGAATTGTGTTTTAAACTGAACCTAAACTGGCACACTCAGAAGAACCATAATATTAATGTTAAATCATAAAAAAAAGGTAAACTATGTGCCCTTTAAGCAACACATCTTCGTCTTCATCAGTGGTTGCTGCTTGTGACTCATTTGTGCAGAAGTGCAGTTGTGTTTGCTCAGGAAATGTTGCGATAATTTCTGAGGTTAACACTGGCCAGAGTCCAGGCTTTAATGAATTTGATGTACTTGCAGCTTTGCATGGAGCGCGTCCAGACGGCCTGCCCACTTGAGTGAGATAAACAAACTGCTTAAGAATGTTTCTGTTGCATTAAACGGCCCTCTTTGTATGTAACTCATCTCTTAATGCCTTAATCACGGGGTTCTGGCCAGAGTTGCCTTGTGAGTGTTATTTGTATCTCATGCGGAGAACAGCGAGTTATTCTTTCTCTTCATGCATGATTGTTACATCTTAATGCCTGTGCTTTGGAGACATTGACGTGCTTTTATTTGATCATGTCAGGTTGTTTTAACTAAATATATGTTGTGTAATCAGATTGCGTGTGTTTGAGGTGAGTTGGATTTTCTTATGGTTGAACATTTAGCCCTGACTCAGAATATTTGTTTTGGATATTTCCGTCAGGTTATTGGCGCGGAAGTAGTGTAAGACTGTTAACAAAAGCTCTGAAAGATTGTTGTTAAATGACCTCAAGTCTGTCTTGTTTATTATTAGTTTGTTTTTCTATTGTCTATTAAACAGCATAAACAAGTACAGAAATGTCGTCATGGAGAATACTGTTGATCACTTAAGGTCAAGTAGAATTTTCTTATATAATTAATAATTAATTAAAATGTTTTTCAGGTTTTTTAACATATATAACATCATCATAAATACACACATTATTTGTAGATGTTATTTAATATATTATACACTCACCAGTCACTTTATTAGGTACACCGTACTAGTACCGGGTTGGACCTCCTTTTGCCTTCAGAACTGCTTTAATCCTTCATGGCATAGATTAAACAAGGAACTGGAAATATTCCTCAGAGATTTTGATCCATATTGACATGATAGCATCACACAGTTGCTGCAGATTTGTCGGCTGCACATCCATGATGCAAATCTCCCGTTCCACCACATCCCAAAGGTGCTCTATTGGATTGAGTTCTGGTGAATGTGGAGGCCATTTGAGTACAGTGAACTCATTGTCATGTTCAAGAAACCAGTCTGAGATGATTTGTGCTTTATGACATGGTGCGTTATCCTGCTGGAAGTAGCCATCAGAAGATGGGTACACTGTGGTCATAAAGGGATGGACATGGTCAGCAACAATACTCAGATAGGCTGTGGCGCTCACACGATGCTCAATTGGTACTAATAGACCCAAAGTGTGCCAATAAAATAACCCCCACACCATTACACCACCACCACCAGCCTGAACTGTTGATACAAGGCAGGATGGATCCATGCTTTCATGTTGTTGACGCCAAATTCTGACCCTAACATCCTAATGTCATAGCAGATATCAAGACTCATCAGACCAGGCAATGTTTTTCCAATCTTCTATTGTCCAATTTTGGTGAGCCTGTGTGAATTGTAGCTTCAGTTTCCTGTTCTTAGCTGACAGGAGTGGCACCCGGTGTGGTCTTCTGCTGCTGTAGCCCATCCGCCTCAAGGTTATGTGTGTTGTGCGTTCAGAGATGCTCTTCGGTTGTAACAAGTCATTATTTGAGTTACCGTTGCCTTTCTATCAGCTGGAACCAGTCGAGCCATTCTTCTTTCACCTCTGGCATCAACAAGGCATTTGCGCCCAGACCATTTTTCAGACCATTCTCTGTAAACCCAAGAGATGGTTGTGGGTGAAAATCCCAGTAGGTCAGCAGTTTCTGAAATACTCAGACCAGCCCGTCTGGCACCAACAACCATGCCACGTTCAGAGTCACTTAAATCACCTTTCTTCCCCATTCTGATGCTCGGTTTGAACTGCCACAGATCGTCTTGACCATGTCTACATGCCTAAATGCATTGAGTTGCTGCCATGTGATCGGCTGATTAGAAATTTGTATTAACGAACAGTTGGACAGGTGTACCTAATAAAGTGACATAATACATGTGGTTTACACAATATAAAATTAATTATTTTTATATATATTTTATATAAATTATATATATATATATATATATATATATATATATATATATATATATATAGTTTATAAGTTATATTTTTGTTTTAATTTATTAATAGAAATTAAATTTAATTATATATCATAATATTTTTCAAATATTTCTATTCAGATATCAATAAATATTTTAAAAGTATTTTTAGGTTGTAAAAATGTATTTCAAATATATAATATTTATATTTTTTTACTTATAGGTAATTGAAAATAATCAATATTTTATTTGGTAAAACGTTTTAGAACAGTAAGATTTTATTATGTTTTTCATAATTCTCCTTTGCTTACCAGGTCTGCAATTCTCCAAACAAATTACAGCAAAAAACAGTAAAATTGTGAAATATTTTTACTATTTAGATATCTGTTTTCTATTTGAATATATTTAAATTCATTTAAAGTAACAAATATTTTATTTGCATTGTTACTCCAGTCACACAATCATTCTAATACGCTGATTTGCTGTTCAAGAAAAGCATTGAATTCAGTCTAAACCATTTTTCTTGTTAATTGACAAAATATTGGCTCATGTTTGTGTCTATCTATATTCAAACCACTTTTCTTTCCTCTTAGTTGCTGTTTTGATGAAGCATATGTAATGTGTGATGCTCATTCGTGAGCTCTGGATTTGGCCTCTCACCAGTCCTCATGGTTTGTTGGTTTGTCCTAGATACTCCGGGCTTAAGATGACCCACTTAGATACTTTTACCCATTGTGTTTCTGACTGTGCGGCGACACAACACGTGAAATATGTATCACAATACACCTGCGCTCATATTTCACCGAGCGAATGTGAAACTTCACCCGATTGGCTGATTTCTCAGCACTTGCTCTTCTGATGTGTTTTAAATCTGGATTAGCTTTGATTTATGTTTTAAAGCATTCATCCGCTCCAGGAGAGGACAGACGTGAAGTTGGCTTTTGCATAATTGACCATGCATCTTTATTTTTGTCAGTAATGGATGCTGGGAAGGACTGGAGTGGCTGCTGAGCAAGCGTTGGCCGATAAAAGACACGCTCCGTCTGCACACGCAGGGTCTCGGATCCACATGGATAGCTTTTAATCCTGATAAATATGAGGGATGAATTGTCTGGAGGGGAGACTCCAGCTCATGGCTGTGACTCAGCATCTTCTGTCTCCAGCACAGCTACAGCTGGCTTGTGATACTTTAGACTGCTAAAAATGCTGGGTTCCACACAATCCATTGTGTTGGGACAACATGAAGGAATTAGGCTAACTTATTAGTTTATACAAATTTAAGTGGATTGAATGTAAAGCAATTAAGATGTCTCCTCAAGAATTGTGTTGTTTCAGCTCATTTTAAATAAGAAGTTTGAATAAACAGCGAACAGCATTTTTGCTTATTTATTGTAATTTGGCCATTACTTTGATTATTATTCATATATTTAATACAAATATTTGTATTAAGTACATAATCTTAGTCATGTTATTATATTTTGAATTAATTATTTGATATAAATCCAGAAAAACTAACAAAAAGCGCTCAGGGGTAACTCAAATATTTGATCGGTGCTCTTTGGGTGAGGGATTCATCAAAACATCAACAGAAATTAGTCCAAGGCAAAGAAACCTACACTTAGAAACCTAGGTTTCTTTTAGGATTAAGCCATGTGAATTAAAGGCTTTTTAAATTTTCCACATATTCCGAGTGCCTTGGACTAATTTCTGTTAATTATTTGATATATTCAAAATATATTGAAGTAATATTGCACATAATGTATTATTGAATGAGTTTATTTATTTATTTAAATATGTAATATCTAAATTGTAATGAATATTTTAGCTTAATAGTAATTAAATGTATATTACATTTCTTCAACTATTGTAATGTTTTATTATTAGATCTTTATCACAAATTCTCCAGTCGAAAATTATGTGATTGGCTGATTTTTTTCTTTTCAAATAATTTAACAAAAATATCTAATTCATTTAATCTAAAGATCTGCTAATAAAATGTTACAGTATTTAAAAAATATATTATATATTAAATTATTCACATACTGTAATATGTGAAGCTCATTGTCACCTCTTTATCTCTCTCTCTCTCTCTCTCTCTCTCTCTCTCTCTCTCTCTTTCTCTCTCTCTGTTTCACACACACACACACACACACACACACACACACACCCTTCCTGATGTAGAAAATTAATTGATTACTTAAGTTTACAAATATCTAATATATAGATCTAATAATAAAATAGTACAATATTTAACCAATACATAATATATAAAATTGTTCAAATTCTATCTATCTATCTATCTATCTATCTATCTATCTATCTATCTATCTATCTATCTATCTATCTATCTATCTATCTATCTATCTATCTATCTATCTATCTATCTATCTATCTATCTATCTATCTATCTATCTATCTATCTATCTATCTATCTATCTATCTATCTATCTATCTATCTATCTATCTATCTATCTATCTATCTATCTATCTATATACAGTTGAAGTTAGAATTATTAGCCTCCCTTCAAATTTTTTTTTTATGTTTCCCAAATAATGTTTAACAGAGCAAGGAAATTTTCACATTATGTCTAAAAAAATTTTTTCTTCTGAATAAAGCAGTTTTTAATTTTTTTAAATCCATTTTAAGGTCAAAATTATTAGCACCTTTAAGCTTTTTTTTCAATAGTTTACAGAACAAACCATCATTATACAATAACTTGCCTAATTACCCTAACCTGCCTAGTTAACCTAATTAACCTAGTTAAGCCTTTAAATGTCACTTTAAGCTGTATAGAAGTGTCTAAAAATATCTAGTCAAATATTATTTACTGTCATCATGACAAAGATAAAATAAATCAGTTATTAGAAATGAGTTATTAAAACTATTATGTTTAGAAATGTGCTGAAATAATCTCTCCGTTAAACAGAAATTGGGGAAAAAATAAACAGGGGAGCTAATAATTCAGGGGGGCTAATAATTCTGACTTCAACTATATATTCATCTAATATTACATATAATGTAGTAAAATTATTAATGTATTATGTATTAAAATAATTAAGATATGCAGTACATACACTGTACTTTCCATGTCTCCTTTATAATTAGGAATGGGTATTGAGACCGATTTGGTGCTTAGATTAGTTTCTTATTTTATAAAAATACAGTATATATTAAATTAAATATATTATATATTACAATTTTCACATCTTGATATTTGTTTTTTCATATTTATATTTCTTATCACAAACACACATTTATATACGTATGTGTGTTTAATAAAATCTAAAATCATTGCAATTAAATAATGGAAATAAAAACATGGTAAATGTGCATCAGTGAGATTTATTAACAACTTGAAACCCATTTGAAAAATAAAACAGGCCCTTGAATGGACATTGTGTATACAAAAAAAACTGAAGTGTGTATAAAGCGAACTGTTCTTCTCTGGAGCCCTGACAGGTGCTTTTGTAAATGTATTGTTGTTAAACATAACACCGGACATGGTCTCTGTTGTGTCTTGCCATGCTGCAACAGTTTTGTTGACCTCATGTTTATAGAGGTGTCAACATGACGTCAGATTGACGTTGTACCCCAACATCATGGGGACATTGCATTTTGGGTGGAAATGAAAATCGTCAGAAACCAACATCCAACCTAAAATCAACCAAATATCAACGTCTAATGATGTTACAGCTTGATGCTGTATAGATGTTACCACTATGACGTCTATTAGACGTTGGATTTTGATTGCCACACCTGATGAATGAATGTCAGTATTTGACGCCAATATGACATCGGTTTACAATGTTGACTTTACGTTAGTGTTGGGCGATATACGAAATTTTCAGATTGCCATATTGTCCCCCTGTGAGATCGCCGATACACGATACTATCGCATGGGGGCAGTGTTTTGTTTATATATAATATTTTATTAATATATTTAACCATATCTAAACATATTTAATAACCTTTCAGCTGTTTTTTAAACTTATTTAATAACCCATTGCATTTGCATTTCGTTTGATATTGGATAATAATTCAATCCAATGCAAATCATCGCACTCTTACAGCTAAATAGGCGGTGAGACCAAAATTATTTCAAACAAGACTCGATGCTACAGTGTGGCGCAGGACAGGATTTGATTGTGACTTTGACCTTTATCCTCAGCCCTCGGGATTGCCGCAAAATGGATATAATACACATGGATGAAAGCAAATGAAATGATATTTATCAACACACGGATGGAGGACTCGCCGCCCGCACATGACACTTTCTATGAGGTGAAGTTTTCCATGCATGTTTTCCATGTTCAGTTGAGCGCTGCGCGGCTTCAGGTCTAATCATCACAGAAGGTAATCATCAATAGTGTCACATTTGTATTTGCTAAGATCTAACGCAATGTTGCGCTTGGCATATGTGTTTATTGTTTTCTGATAAGAGTTTAATTTTAGACATGGCTGTTGCAATATAGCCTATTGCTCTAATATTAAATAGCCTATTTGACTTAACTTTTCACTGAGCTCAGTAAAATGTTCTTTGATAGGTTATTAATAATCTGTTCAATAATTCTTTAATGCCAAAACGAATGGTAAAATACAGGTTGTAATTCAATGAGGCTAGTTTAAATAAATAAATCAAATATATTTAATTATAATAGCCTACATAAATAAATATAGGCCTAACATATTTTTACATTAAATAAACAGGTTATTTTCTGAATACGTTGCATGCCCATGGTTATCATGCCATCGAATTAAACACAATTAAGACAAGTATGTATATTCCGTGTATTTGAAGGAGCAGTCAATGCATGCACTGAAAAAAATAGGCTTTAGGCCACCGTAAAACTTAAATAGGCTATTATTTACGAATATAAAAGATAAATAACTTTTTTGGTGAAAGCAAGAGAGTATCTTGCGGGAGTGCTGTTATAAGAGAGTCTCAAATGACCAACGACCGCAACACGTTTTATTCCAGAACATTTGAGCAGAGTTCTTCTGATTGTCTTCTTCAGTTGTTTCATTTTTTTAAATCGTTTTATTTAACTTGTTTGTTAATTAAATCTAGTTTTGTTATTTAATTATATAATTAGTAATATATAATTTGCTATGAGATGTGGCTGTGCCCTCACGGGCTAGTCGTGCTTAAACTGCTGCTGCTGAGACAGAGAGAGAGAGAGCGCAAGAGAGCGATAGAGAAATAATTCATTTTATCATTTTTATAAGTGTCATCAAGTGATGTTGATGTGAACAGTTGAAGCTGTCCATTTATTTTTAGTTCGTTTATTATTAATGATGATTATTAAAAATAATAATACTGTTAATTGTATTTAATAATGCAATTAAAACATTTAACATGTCTACATTAATGCAAAAGGAGCTAAATTTCGTCTCTAAAATCGTCATAAGTCTCAGCACTCGGCGATGTCGATAAACGATACTATCGACACAACCCTACTTGATGCTGGATCTTGGTCACTTTCTAACACAACCTAAAATCAACCAAATATCAACATCATTTGAAATCATTATTGGATGTGAAAATAACGTTGTCCTTAGACACTGGCTAGACATTGAATCTTGGTCACCTGACGTCACAACCTAAATCTAACCTAATATTAATGTCTTATGACGTTGTGTGTCTGCTGGGTTGAAACCGGTTATCGTCCCATGCCTACATCCTATCGAGTAAAGCACACACATTAAGAATCATTAGAATATTGTCTTGTTAAATTGAAGATTAGTTAAAATCAGTGTATTGATATTTGTTTCACCCAGTCTTAATTATAACGCCACTACAGTTGATGAACCTGCAGAGGATTGTGGGGAAACTGAAAGTGGCTCTGTTCGCCCAGGCGTTCAGAATGAACGCATAAACCAGGGCCATCCATCAATGCAGTTAATTATGCAGGAGATAAATGATCCTCGTAACTTTAGCATGGCGGAGGACAGCTGCCGTGGAGAAATGTCATGGTTTAGCATATCCAGGCCTTATCTGAGATCTGATACATGACTAAATACACAAACACATGTTATTGTCAGCTTGATGTGATTGTGTTTCAGATGCCGGTTTATGAAAGCAGACAGATGCTGCCGGGGAAATCAAATTCTGCTGTTGATGAGAATTGGCTGGATATTACTTGCCGGGAGATTATGCGAAATGTAAACAGCTGTCAGTCAAGTAGTTCGAAACTTCTTTATTCTGTTGAAGTACTTTGAATCATTTTCAACACAGGCTTATTGTGAAAACGTAGCCCTGTATACATTTCTGGAGAGCACGAATTATGTAGCCAGAGCTACATACGAACGAACAAACCCTAGGGGGGCGGTATGATGCCACGGCAGACTTCTGTTTCATTTTGCGCTACCAACTGACCGCTTATCTCCATGTGAACTAAGCCAGTGGCTAGCCACATACGTCTGCAGACTTGAGACGCAAAGAATTGACTGCGATGACAGGGTTTGAGTCCAGCAGAGTCAACAGTTCCTGAAAGCTGGTAAAACAAAAAAGGCAAAAAATAAAATGAACAAGTAAATAACAGGGTGAGAACGTGGTAAGATCTGAAAACGTGGTAAAAATCAGGTGGCCGCGATGTTTTTTTTTTCTGGATTTCTTTTGAAAACACTGTCAGTTGAGTTAAGGTAAGTAGGTGGGCAGGTTAATCAGTGCTTTTGAAAACACTTTAGGTTGGGTTTAGGGAAGGAGGGTGGGGGAATCAGTTGGTTGGTTAGTCAGTCAGTCAACAGCGGCCTCTGGTGGATTTACGCAAGAACTGTAGGCACAAATAGTACTCGCGAGAGAAATTTGAGATCTGAAAAGGTGTACACAGCGACCTCTGGCAGATTCGTGAAATCAAAAACTGTAAAAAATGTACCTCATGGGACGTATTTCGCAATCTCCTGAAATGTATACAGGGGTACTTATCAATAATAAGCCTAGGTTGATCATTTTGGTCATAGGCAGTGATGTAAAGTAACAAATGACAAAAAATTACTGTAATTGAGTAGTTTTTCCCAGGAATTGTACTTAGTAAAAAATGTGTACTTTTACTTTCATTTACTTTGACTTTTTGAGTACTCCAAATAACGAGGCAGTTGATTTCGGCATACATTAATATGTATACATTAGCTGAAAACAATTATTAATTGCATTTACAATTTTTTTAATGTGAGTAGTTGCAAACAATTTATATGGGCTGAATATTAACAAACAAATAAAGTTTAACTTTAGTCAATTTAATTTGTTTGTTTCAATTCAGCCCATATAATGTTTGCAACCACTTACCTTAAAACAATGTGTAAATCCTGAGAAAACTGATGGAATTTTCAATTTTCCATCAATAAAGTCTAAATCAAATGAAGAAGCATCTCTGTTTTGCGAAGACAGCGCAGGTCAAACTGTCCCACAAAAGCAATGATGCATTTCCGTATTTGTGCCAAATGCCTGCACAATCCCACTGACAATCTGTGCTTAATAAAAATAAACTGGGAACACAGAGTTGAATTGAGGGACAGACGTTTAGACCATCCAGAAAACCTGCACAACAACACCTGATTTAGCAAAATCACTCATTGACTCAAAAGAACAATGCACAATATGCTCATTGTGGAGGAAATGTCTGTCCAATGGATACAGAAATAATACAAGTATGTGAAAGTGTCAAGGCCATTCTCGGGAAACTGTATCTCATCAGTCGACCCATACGGAATCTGCATACTTTTATATATATATATATATATATATATATATATATATATATATATATATATATATATATATGTATATATATTTGGATTTTATCATCGTGTCTGTTTATTTACATTCATATTAACTTCAGTAATATTGTTGGAAAGTATGCACATTTTTATATGATTTGTTTACAATACAGTTTGTAAAGTAATATTTTCTGTCTATTTCTAGATATAAATTATTTGAGAGACTTGCTTTTGTTTACCAAACAATTGGATCTAATTTGATTGGCATTGTAAACCTTAAATACAAGATAAGAATTTATTTTTTTAATTACTAAACTCTTAAAATCATTCCTCATAAATCTGCAGATTATTTCCACAAATTCTGCACAGAAATAGCAAACAAATCTCTGCAGATTCTGACTGGCACTGCTGATTGGTCACTTGGGTGTAATGTTTTCTATATCAGAGTATATTCAACAAATACATTTCCATCTCCCATTACTTACATATACCCTTTTTTACACAAGTCCAAACTGCCTCAAGCAAACGTAAAATCTTTTTAGCAAATGAAAGTATTTTTTGTGTGAAATTTGGCATTTCCTTCACTCCTTTGTCATGCAATACTTCAAAATGTGTATTAACACAGGGATGGAAACCCAGCGATAGAGAGGAATGTAAACGGCCCATTGATTTATTTATTTTTCTGGCAAATGCCACTCTCATAAAAATCAGCCTACAGGCTTTCAGATAAAGCCTAGGAAGTTGGTACTTGTTTTTCATTTCATTTTATTTTACGATTCATTTCAAGCTGTTGGTACATTGCTAGTATAAAAGCAATGAATGCATTGCAAAAATCTTAAATATCACACATATATTTAGTTAGCTAACCAGTTTTGCTCTGCTGGATCCATAATGGACATGTGTAAGCATGCTTTAATGTTTTCATCTGTTGCTTTTAAGGCCCTGTCTACACGAGTATGGGGATTTTCAAAACCACACTTCCGCATGTTTACAGCAAATATGTTACTTTTTTTGACCTTTAATGTTAAAGGTTAAAATAAGTAGGCTATTGTTATTTTTATATATATGGTAAAAGAAACAATAATATTGTTAGGTCTATGTGTAGGTTTACTTGGTTAAAATGCTAGGTTTTGTATAGACTTTAAAGGTGGACTTAAATAGACTTCAAATTTGTCCTGGTCATTAATGCACAGTAAAGTGATAACATCCGAAAACAACTATTCATAATCCTGAAGCTGAATTATTATATTTGAGATATACAGTATGCTTGCAATCTATTGACAATATTATCAGACCATTTTGTTCCCTGGTAAAATCAGACATTTGTCATTATAAGATTTTGTTTTGCATGATATTCAACGTTATATAGACTAGAGTAGTTAAACTGACACTCTTAAACGTTTGGTCTCATGCACAATACTCTGTGTTTGCTTTGAAAGAAAGAAACAAGAAACATATCTAATGCTTGTCATAATCATTACACTAAAATGCGATATGATCATTCAAATGGTGTGCCCACTTTCAGTTTCACTTTCACTGATGAGTGCAGCTCATGTCATGGCTGCTGACACTTAAAAAAAACCATACATGCAAATCATAATTACTACCTATGTCCCAAGCTAGCAAAATTCATGTGGCTTAAGTGCAGCCCACACTAAACACTTACATCCGGCCCACATACCGCATGTAATGATGGCACTTGGGCTGTCCGCTCCTGTTTGCCAGATTTGGGCCACATCTAAGCCATAGGAATACCACATATCAGCCAGAATTCAACCAAATGAACCAGAACTGACCCTGTTCAGGGCCACAGTTTGCTTTTATTCTGGCCCAGATGCGGCCCACACCAAACACTTACATCCGGATCACATACTGAATAGAATGATGGCTCTAGGGTGGTCCAGTCTTGTTTGCCAGATATGGGCCATAAATTATATTACTACCCATATCTGCCATGTCAAAGAGCTATGGTTTGACCGCTATAATTCGCCAAATAAAAAAGTGGCCCACATGTGTTTTAAAAGAACTGGGCCACATTTTCCATTTCTTCTCTGGGCCACTATAGGCTAATAGGCACATTAGCATTAGAGTTCACTGTGCCGAAAAGTTGCCAAAAGTGGCCCACATATGTTTTAAATTAACTGGGCCAAATTTGCCACATTTTCTCAGGGCCGCTTTAGGCTCACAGCCGCATTAACCAGAGCTTACTGTGCTGAATATTTGTCAAAAGTGGTCCACATATGTCTTAAGATAACTGGGCCACATTGGCACCTACAGAACACGTGAGCCACTTTGGGCTTAGACCCAGATTACCCTTAAATGACTGTGCCACATTTTTGCCAACTGTGGCCCACATTTGTCCTCTGTCATTCGTGCCAAATTGACCATTTTCCACATGGGCCTCATTAGGCTCACATTCAGATTACATTTTCATGTGTGATTTCGCAGTCGTCAATACATCATTACATAAATGCCACTGGCCATGGAGTTGCATTGTTCGGGATCTGTAGAGCTGCACATTGATGGATTTGCTCTTCAGTGTTTGAATTCTCAGTAGTGATTATTAAACCTGAACTGAACTTAAACTCTGAAAACTGAACTACACTGTTTCAATTTACTATGATCTTTTATGTGAAGCTGCTTTGACACAATCTACATTGTAAAAGCGCTATACAAATAATGACTGACATGACATTTCTGGGTCAATTATCAGGGTTTCCGCGGGGTCTTAAAAAGTCAAAAATTTTAAAATTGAAATTTTAAATTTCATAGATTTTGCGGCACCGTGTTTGATTTGAGTTGAATATGAAACACTTTGAAGAGATTTTGTCTAAAACAGGTATGACTTTACAGACATCTTTATGATCCACCCATGCATGATCAGAGGGAGGGAGAACCAGATGACCAATTATTCTTGGCTAGAAATTTCAACAGCCGTGGGAAAGGAGGAAAGTTTTTGTAAAAGTTTGGAAAAACTTGAGGGATAAGTTTGATAAAACATAAAAAAAAACAGGCCATGCAAGAGTGGAGACCCAGGGGGGTTTAATATTACAGAATATGTTTTTCCACCTGTCACAGGTTTTATACTGATGCATATATTACAATTTTAAATTTAAAACAATTTACAAATTACAAACTTTAAAAATTAAGTAACAAATTATGTATTTGATAAGTGGAAAGGAATATTTGAACATATCGGTTTACAAAATACTGATGCCCAATTTCTAGGCTTTATTGGTGATTATGGTCAGGAATGTTGGACAATTATTGCCTTTTTAGCTTATAAGTAGAGGACAGAAACTAGCCAGAGAGTAATGTGTGAATTGTTGAGTGGGCAAAAAAATAAACGTCAGTATTTTTAGTAAGTGTACTTTTTTTTATTGCTTTTATTCTTGCCATAAAAAAAATTGTAGAGCAACCCATGTTCTGTTGCCATTAATATTTAACTTTAGTAGGTAGAACTGTCTGAGATATGAACAAAAGCAAGTGATACATCAATGTTTAATTAAAAAAATCTTAAATGGTTCTAAAAATCTTCATAATCATTATAATAAATTATAAAAATAATAAAAAAAGCAATTAGTTTAAAAATCTTCAATGATATTAATGCTATGACCTATTTCCGGAAACTTTCTACTTCTTTGTTTATCTGTCTGATTTTACTGTCTGTTTCTTTTGACTACCCCCTGTCTTTTAAAAGAATATCTTAATGGCGAACGCGTCAAGTATAAAAACCTCGTCCGTTTCGTGAGGTGTGTGATGCAACGCCAGGCGAAAGTATAAATCAGCCTTAAGATGTTTGTTTGTTTGTTTTTTCTGTAGTTCAATGGTGCATCTAACCTGTCTTTAGTAATGTTCAATTTGAATACACTTATTTTACCACTAATTTTGGGATTTTGCATTTTCTCTTTATGTCTATGCGTGTTTTTGATATTGTGATATGGGTCTTAAATTTAATAATTTAATAATTTTTTTTTTTGAACTACACTGTTCCAATTTACTATGACCTTTTATGTGAAGCTGCTTTGACACAATCTACATTGTATAAGCGCTATACAAATAAAGGTGAATTGAATTGAATTAATACTGAATGGCCTTAAAAGGGTCTTAAAAAGTCTTAAATTTGACATTATGATATCTGCAGAAACCCTGATTATACATTATAAATACAGTATGCTGGCTCTTTCAACACCATTCGTACTCTGACCATGTATAAAACATTGTAAAGACTTGTGTGACCGCCTTCATGCTTCTCTCCTGACCTTGAAATATAATTGACTGAATTGTAGAAATGCTGGATTAAGATGGGGGTCGAATGGAGATGGTGGTCTTTTAACGATTAATCGTGCAGCCGTAGTTCTCACCTTTGCATTGATTTGTATGTAATGTACATGAGAAATACTTCATTTTCTTTTTTGTGTGAACCCAACATAAAAGTGTCATCATAGTCACCTGTTGGTTCAGCGTGTCCTTGACATTCATCAGTGCGTTTTGGCGTCTTCATGTGGACAGAATTTTTTTATAACGAAAGCAGAGAAAATACCCTTGTACATGTGGACATGGCCTAATCAAAAAGTTCACACGCTTCACGGCTTAAATCATCTTCTCAGAGCCGCGACAAACATGCGAGACCTGGAAACCACTCACCAGAACAACTTCACTTTTGTCCAGCCGCTTTGTGCAGTAATCACTGTGCACTCATGCAAACAGAGTCATGTGACCTACAGAAACTCCTCCCGCTGACGGTGCTGTTATATGTGCGTGTGTGCGATAATCAGATATATGTGGGAGTAGATCAGCCAACATGCCAACATATCATCAGGTTGCCGGTGCGGTTACGTGACATGTTCTGGCTGGTCTGCATTCACAGCGACGTCCCGCCTTTGATGTATATTGAAGAAAAAACAGCAGAAGACGGGGATGAGATGGAGTCTGCTGGGGATCTTCACTAATGATCTCCAGCTCGCTCCGGCCAATCCCTTTCATCTGCTCGGTAATACTGGGCCCTGACTCTTTGTTGTTTCAGATTGAGCCTAGCAGGACTGTAATAAATATTTCTTTTTCTTCTTAAGCTGTAATCGAACTGAGGTACTGGCTGTACGCGTCCTCCTCTACGATTTCGTGGGGTATGGTTAAAGCAGAGAGGGAAAGAGTTAAAGATCAGATCCTGCTAAACCAACATGCCTTGCGTTTATGAACTGGATTCTCGGATATTGAAGATTTCTGGATGTTTTCAGCAGCTGTTGCTTCTTAACTATCTTGCGAGTTCAGTCCGAGGTTTCTGGAACATCTGAGTCATCTTCACAAACTTTACAGACTCCTAGCTTGTCAAGGAACATATTCATATTTATTGCTTAATGCTAACTAATGATTATTTCCAATGATTGGTTAAAAGCACAACAAGTTTTTTTAGTAACACTCTTCAAAAAATGTGCCAAACCGAAATTTTTTAAAAACATACTTTGGTAGCACTTCAAAATAATGGTCCACAATGTCACAGTGCCACCAGGCGTGGGACGATAACCATTTGCAAGGTATACCGCGGTTTTAAAACCACCTACATTTTCTGCTATACCGTTTCTGAGGTATGTGTAAGATTTTTTATTTACTTTTTTTTTTTCGTTTTTTAGAAAAAATATCCGAAGTTGCCATTTTAAATCGTAAAGAAATTTGTGTTTTTGAAACAAATGAAGACATCAGAAGTCAATGATTCATTTGAATTATTCAGCCTGGCATGTTTACTGCTCCAAAATATTTTAAATGTTTCTCAAAACAAAGTATATTGTGTACAAAGGGGTTTTAATTTTTTACCCAGACATTTAAAAAGAATATATTTTAGAGCTGTAATTACAGTAACATCAAACCGTAATATTTTTATCTAAGATTATCATACCGTCAGAATCTTATACCGGCCCATGCCTTAGCGCCACAGTGGTTAGCACTGTTGCCTTACAGCAAGAAGGTCACTGGTTCTAGTCCTGGCTAGACCAGTTGGCATTTCTGTTTGGAGTTTGCATGTTCTCTCCGTGTTGTCATGGGTTTTTCCTACGTTTTTCCCCATAGTCCAAACACATGCACTATAGGTGAATTGGATTAACAAAATTGGCTGTAGTGTTTGAATGTGAGTGTGTATGGGTGTTTCCCAGTACTGGGATGCGAGTGGAAGGACATCCACTGTGTAATACATATGCAGTATAGTTGGCGGTTCATTCTGCTGTGGCGTCCCCTGATAAATAAGGGACTAAGCTGTAGGGAAAATTAATGAATGAATAGTAAATATTAGTTTATGTAGTTACTAACATAATGTAAATAATGTCCAGTAATTCACTATTACCTTTTGTAAAACGGCCCTTGAAATGACAACCTATTATGAAAAGCGCTATATAGATTATCTTAGTATCAATACATATAATGCAGTATTTATTCATCTTTAATAACATTAGTTAACAAATATTGCAAATTATATCTATGAAGTAAGTGACATTCTGAGTCAATCTCTCTCTTTTTTGTTTTTTGTAGGGCTGTATTTATACCATAGTAATCTGGTAGTGTTTGCTTTGCTTTGGCTTTTTCAGGATTAATTATTTTTGTGATATCCCGATTGCAACAGAAAAATATCTGTAGACTTGGAAATGTCTGTAGACTGATGGCATTTCATGCTGTTCAGTCTTATAGTCTTATGTGAGCAAAATCACCTGTTTTGTCATTACTTTAGATATCACGCTAGACAATCATTTCAACACTAGCTCTAAAGAGATGTTGGTGAATGAGTAGCGGTTTCTGTTGTTCTGACTGTCAGTTGCAGATGTGAATGAATGGCTGGATAAAGCAGTTCCTCATACAAAAGGGTTTTTGAGACTCTCCGCGTTTGATTTCCTTTTTTATACACACGATAATGCCATCGAACTGTTGTATAAACGCAATATCACACAAGTAGCAGTGCGATGTTGCTGTATATCGGCACTGCTGGGGCACTAAGGCACTTGGCCTGCACCCTTAAGCCAATGCATGCCTCCTAGCAGTCCGATATATATTTATACAACAGTTCTGTCTGGTTCTTGAATCTGATTGGCTGATAGCGATACTCTGCCAGCTACAGCACTTGTCCAGCCTCCTAACCCTTCACCCTTGTGTATTACTCCGCCCACATACAGCAACAAGCAGTGGGCACTCTACAGTTTGACAAATATTGCTGCTGTTGGACAACATAATGTACTTTTGAGGCTTTTTTTGGTGAAAATGTAGTTGTTTAGATTACAACTATGCAGTTTATTTATAAGGATAGTGCCTATTTTAAAATATTTATAGTTTCTGAGAGACAGCGCGTCAACGACTATTAGCCTATCATTAAGCATAGACTTTGTCCATTCAAAAGAAAGCGACAGAGACCGCATAATAAGCCCTTAGAGGAGGAATAAACCAGAGTAATTTTAAACTACAGCTGATCAAATCATTATAAAACTGGTAAGTGGCTTTATAAGTCGATCTCTCTCTTTTGTATGTTGTAGTTCTGTATTTATTATATATAATTGTAGTGTATTGAGTGTGAGATGGGACTCGCAAATCAGGAATGTGTGTTGTGTTGGCAGAAAGTGTTTTTCCTTATCGGAAACACAACAGCAATCTAGTAGTGATTGCGCTGCTTTTTTCGGGGTTAATTATTGTGATATCCTGATTGCAACAGAGAAATACTGTAGACTATATATAATAGACTGTAATACTGTAGGGAGATATCTCTGTAGACTGATGGCATTTTATGCCGTTTAGCCTTATAAAATTAAAATGTCAGAAAAAAATCACCTGTTTTGTCATCACTTTAGACATTACGCTAGAGAATCATTCAAATAGTATATATAAATACTAATATATATAAAATATGTATTACTCCAGTGTCACAGTTCTTCAGAAAGCATTGTAATATGCTCATTTGCTGCTCAAGAATGTTCCTTATTATTAATATTATTTTAATATTATTATTATTATTATTATTATTATTATTATTATTATTATTATTATACAGTTATTATTATTATTATTATTATTATTAATAATAATAATAATAAATTATTTAATATAATAATTATTATTATTTTTCCTTATTAATTTTCATTCATTCAATGATTACAAATTATTTTGAACACCTTCATGTTATAATCAATTAACCACAGTTTTAAAGTTTTTATTTCTATATTTATTATATTTTCTGTTGTTCTGCAGACATCTGTCTATTATGGTTACTATTAACTAAAGGTACTTTTAGCATTCACTTTCTTACCACGTTTTAATAAACTGATACATTATAGAGTGCCTTTTAATATTTTTTTTTTTAACTGATACTATAAATTGTGGCAGATTTACATTTGTTTGTTTACAAAAAATGGCGCCATGAGCTTTATTAGAGGACTATCTAATCATACCTTAATAAGAAAAATAAACACCATACAAACACTTGTGGTCACATTAGTGGTGCAGTGTTTCTCATCTCTGTCATGTTTTACAATCAGATAAAAATGTGATTCCCAGGCCGCATCATGTTTCTGTCTACCTTTCTGATATGCCAGACCATTGTTTCCAGTGTCATGAATATGTATCGTCTTTGAACGTGAATCCAGATAGCTGTGAGCAAATCTAAAGCGCATTTCTGTGCAGCTGGTGTGCCGATGACTTTATATGAAAATCCCAGTCTGGCTGCTAGCTTTAGCATTCACGTAAGCCTCTCTCCTGGGTCATTGTTGAAATATTGTGAATTCATGAACAGCAGATGCTGGAGAATGTAGCGAGATGTAAAACAGCTTCTCAGTGAGAACAGTCATGTTTTTGTCTCAGTTGGAGATGCTTTATTGAATTCCTCTGTGGCGAACATCAGAAAGGCTAATGCAAACACTGCAGACAGGGAGGGGGAGATCCCTGACCGAAATTGAAAGTGACGTGTCGCCTCAGATTGAAAGAGTACTTCATGTTTTCTTGTCCTGGTTTTAGAGAGGTGATCTCCACAAATGTTGCGGCCTAACTCTCAAAAACGTCTTAGCTTAAAGAACTTAAATGAAATTAAAATGTACTCTTTTTATTTTTAAATGTACAAATTAGTGCTTGTTATAAACGATGTTCTGTATTAGATCCTTATAATATTTTATCAAATACCTTCCACAAAAAAATTACTTTTTTTCACTTCTGGTCTGCCAATAGGGCGGGGCTATCAGGGTGTGTCTCGATTCAATTCGTCAATCTTCCTTCATTTCGTTTGCAACATCCATCTTCCAATCCAATCTGTTTCCAAAGGATGAAATTATTCAGCCAGTTTTGTTTTTTTCAGCTTTGTGTTTTTGACTGTTTGGCGCCATCTTGTGCCTGAATAATGCGCAGATTAGTGTATACTCCGTCATTTGTTTTTAGTTTCTATCAGCTTTGTGTTTTTGACAGTTTAGCGCCATCTTGTGTCTGAATAATGTGCAGGTTAGTGTATACTCCATCAGCTGTTTTTAGTTTCTATTAGCTTGGTGTTTTTGACTGTTTGGCACCATCTTGTGCCTGAATAATGTGCAGGTTAGTGTATACTCCATCAGCTGTTTTTAGTTTCTATTAGCTTGGTGTTTTTGACTGTTTGGCACCATCTTGTGCCTGAATAATGTGCAGGTTAGTGTATTCTCCATCAGCTGTTTTCGTTTTGGTCAGCTTCACATTTTTGACTGTTTGGCACCATCTTGTGCCTGAATAATGTGCAGGTTAGTGTATACTCCATCAGCTGTTTTTGTTTCTGTCAGCTTTGTGTTTTTGACTGTCTGTCATAATCTTATGACTGAATAATGTGCAGGTTGTTGTATACTCCGTCAGCTGTTTTCGTTTCGGTCAGCTTTGCGTTTTTGACTGTTTGGTGCCATCTTGTGACTGAATAATGCGCAGGTTAGTGTATACTTCATCAGCTGTTTTCATTTCTGTCAGCTTTGTGTTTTTGACTGTCACAATCTTATGACTGAATAATGTGCAGGTTAGTGTATACTTCGTCAGCTGTTTTCGTTTCGGTCAGCTTTGCGTTTTTGACTGTTTGGCGCCATCTTGTGACAGAATAATGTGCAGGTTAGTGTATTCTCCACTTTGTGTCAGCTTTGTGTTTATATAAGGAATTAATATACTAGTACGGCTCAGAACAATGTTTTGTGTCTAATTTTTATGTTTTGTGGCAAGTATCTGTGCCCTTAATGTAAAAGCCCTTAATATAAAAGATAAACTTAAAAACTAAATTTACTTGCCTGGCTGTGCATGAAACCCATCCATAAATTGGGCAATTCTGATGCACAATCTCATGTTCTTTAACCTTACGTTTTTTTAGGCACTATAAATAGATTTGTCGTGATTGTTGATCCACAAGAGATCACGATTATGACTCCATATAAGGTTATAATAATAATACGTTTTATTTAAGATGTGCTTTTCTCTCAACCTAAAGCACTAATTATATTCTAGTTATATTTCAGCACTTTAGAAATGGATAAGCACTCTTAAGTAGCATATAGTTCTCAGACGATCATGTTGTGGATTTTTTTTGGAAACGTACATGGAGTTGCAATGAAAGTTCATCATCTTGCATGTATAGAGCACTCTTAAGAGCCAAGACACATTGTTATCGGGAAACCCAGTGTAGTTTTGGGGTTGTCTTGGGTACATTTAACAAGTCGTTACAATTTGATCAATGCTGTTGTATCATGAACATGGCACTCATATCAGATATATTCGACAACCAAATGCTAAACTAACCAGTCAGAATCAAGTCTTGTCAAATCAAAAGTGTCAAGTATTGTGTTTATTTACAGCTCCAACATGCTAATAACTTCACAGTTTAGTTACGATTAATTCTTTATGAAGAAGAATTTCTCGTGGATTTGAGGTCAGAGCGGTCTCTTCCTATTTTGATACTGTATAATGATTATTTTGTCATTTTAAACAAATTTACCATGGTAAAACAGCCTGAGGATGTGAAGCATCATGAATACTGTGCTGCTTGATAATAGATGCACTGTGTTGAGGAATGAATGATTTGTTGTGGTGGATTAAGGATGGTTTTGTGATGGTTTATCATGTGTTTTCCTGTGGGTTCAGACGGCCTTGTCTTCACCCGATCACTGTCACATCACGTCTGTCTGTCTCTCTCTCTCTCCTTTCTGAAACACAAGACAGACTCGTCTCATTAAAGCTGATGTGTGTCATTCCTGAACACTAAACATCCAGGAAATTACACATACAGCTTTTACTTTCAAAACACATCCAGGGTTCAAGGCTTAGGATTTTTTCTACTGGCCCGATCGGATCATATTTTAATGATGTGTCAAAAGCCAAACATAATTGTATACATACACTTTTTATTTAGCTAAGCTTTTTCTTTAAATACAACTGACAATTTAAAAAATTACAATTGTGATGAAACTAAATAATAAAAAAAAAAAAATAAAAAAAAAAATGTATAAATATATAAAGCGAAAATACACACTTTAATTTTGACACCTGAATATAAGCAGACATGTAAGACTTTCTCATACATAGCCTCATTTCAGTTGTCTGGTTTTGTAAAAATCTATCTATTGAATTAATCTATCTATTAAAAAACGCTGGCTAAAGTTATGCATTATATAGCAGGGCTCGAAAGTAACCTGTTTTGCTTAGTAGCACTGATTCTCCTTACTTGAACAATTTAGGCGCACCCACCAATTATGAGCACCGTTACTACAAGTTTTATATAAACAGGTTTATTGCATTTGATATCAGCACTAATCAAAACTATCAAGCAAAAAAAATATATATGCTTGCGTGAGGAAAATCCTGTTATCACAAGAAAATACATTTTATAACAGGAGTCAAATTTGTATCTTTCATGTTGAATATTATTTAGACGCTATTTATCAGAATCAGAATCAGAGCTTTATTGTCAGGTATGTTCACACGTACGAGGAATTTGTTTTCGTGACAGAGCTTCTACAGTGCAACAGGATTACAGAGACAAAAACAGATAATAAATATATTTTTAAAAATAGAAGTAAGTAGTGAGTACTTATATATTTTATATATTTTATAATATTATATATAATATTTATATATTTTTTGTATTTTATCTATCAATTATTGTTGGGTTAAGATTAGTTATTTGGATTAAGAGATGTTATTTGTTAGAATTTTAAAATAAGATTTATTTTTTACTTAATAAATGTTTAATGTATAATTTTATTTTTGTTTTATAAATTTTTTTACTTTTATTTTTGTAAATTATTAATAAATAATTATAGCATTAGGTTTTTTATTTATTATAATTTTATATAAAATAATATACATTTTATTTTAATAAATTAATTATTCATGTAATCATCAGCGTAATTACTAATATCTGATTTTCAATTTAAATAATTATTATGTTAATAATAATAATTAATAATTATAATAATTATTATTATGTAATGATAATTTTTTATAATTTAAAAGTGTTAAAACTTTACTAATTAATTATGTGGATTTTGGATTTGTTTTATAATTTATTTTAATATTTTGATTATAATTTATCACTTAAACAATCTTTTTAAATGTAATTTAATATAAATAATTATGTGGTTAATAACATCGTTTAGTTTTTATTCATTTGTTTTTGAATTAATCATTTTTAAATTTGTGTTTAGTTTATAATTGATTAATAATTTATATGTCCTTTTTTTATTTTTTTAAATACTCGTAATAATTTGCACAATTCTAACAATTATTTTTAAATATATATTTATAAAACATGTAAAAATTATATTGCATAAATTATTATGTGGTTATAATATTGAATAATATTTATTTAGCACATAAAATGAGAGTTCCTTTTATTTTTAATTAATGTACAGTTGCAAAATACAACATTTCTATGTTACTTTCATTCTCTTGCTCTCTCTCTCTCTCTCTCTCTCTCTCTCTCTCTCTCTCTCTCTCTCTCTCTCTCTCTCTCTCTCTCTCTCCATCTCTCTCTCCATCTCTCTCTCTTATTTTTGCATTTCCCTCTTTTGGCTCTGTGTTGTGTTTGCTAGTCAGTTTCCAGCTGTGGAGTTTGTCCAGATTAAGGGTCATAACCTTGGCTGGCAATGTTAGTCACTTTACATGCCATCAGACTAACCATGATGTTGCGCTTCTTATTTTAGCCAGTTTAATCACAGTCGTCTAGACACGAGTGTTCGTGCTTTACAGCTGATCTCAGGCCAGCCGATCTGCCTGAGAAAAATCAGCCTCCATCATTCAGCAGCTGCAGCTCACACTGTATATGGTTTATACACTAAATTCATATTTAATGCATTAATTAATATATTAATATATGAGTGTTTTAAGCGTAGCACAGTGACTCATCGCAAATATCAATAACAGAATTAGTTAGAAAGTTTTTTCTGATATTTGTTAGTCCTGATTGATGTTGTTTTCAAATATAATACAATATCATAATATAAAGTCATTAATATACAATTTGCAGTGGTACTCCTTAATTTTTGGTCGGTGCTCCTAAATTTTTTCTGGTGCTACCAAGTTCATACATTCATTTTCTTTTCGGCTTAGTCCCTTTATTAATCAGGGGTCCCCACAGCAGAATGAACTGCCAACTTATCGAGCATATGTTTTTCACAGCAGATGTTCTTCCAGCTACAACCCAACACTGGGAAACACCCCTAGACTATAGCGCATGTGTTTGGACTGTGGGGGAAATCGGAGCACCCGGAGGAAACTCACGCCAACACGGGGAGAACATGCAAACTCCACTCAGAAACACCAACTGACCCAGCCGGTGCTTGAACCAGCAACTTTCTTACTGTGACGCAACGGTGCTAACCATTGCACCACCATGCCGCCCATGTTACCAAGCAAAAAAGTACATTTCGTGCAGTAAAAGCTGTTTTTTTCCATGTTAAAATTGGTTTTTGTCTAAACTATCTCTGACAACGACACGTAAAAATGTTGTTTTAGAAACAGCTTCTATTTTGGCGACGTTGCAGCAAAATAATACTATAATCTGCTATGACAATCATCTCCTCAGGGACAGATTAGGTGCTTTATTCTGTGTTAAATGCTTCCAATGTGAGTTTGGACCATAGACTGTAAAATATATGGACGGAGTATCCGTGACGTCACCCATAGGTTTCTGAAGAGCGCAAAAGAAGCCACAAGTACAATTACCTGCGACTCGTTTGTGTTCTGACCACATGAGCTTGGCTGTACACTATATCAGTAAAGTGATTAGACTTTCAAAAATACTGTAGTAATACAGTGAGCCACTAAACATTGCTCTTATGACGTTTTTCTACAGGAGGTAAACGCGAAATACTTCCAAACACTTCAGATATAGTGTGTGTTAGTAAATGCAAGACTATTGATGAACTCCAGCATAACACTGTATGATAACGCTTCAGATGACTGTTCTAGAGCCTACAGCTAATCAATCTGTTACATTCTGGAGTGCTTTACGGGTCTAAAGAAAAATATTAATGATAAATGATCTGAAATCAAACAAATACATTTATAAAGATGGTGTATAAGTATATAACTTTACTCACATGGGAAACGAGGCCACATGAATGGTTTGTGAGCACAATTAAATGCACACAGCATCCCATATCATCTGATAATTGTAAGAAATAAGTCCAAAAGGCAGCTGACTGTGTAAAGCCACATAAAACAAAACAAAAATACGATGAATATGCAGAGATCAGTGGCTAATCTGCCGGATTCAGCTGAGGTGAAGTGACGGCGACCAGCGAGACCTAGCGGTCACTCAAGTGGCCACGCCCTTAATTATGCAAACTTAATATAACCTAAAATAAAGGAAATGGATGAGTTATAAAAAAATTCACCCCCCTCACAGTTGTCATGGAGGGTAATAATAGCTATATGAACCAAAATCGTTCTTTGTACCAGGCTGTAAACACCTTTTTTTCTGCTGTAAAGTTGGCCATTCTAACAATTGCACTTTGCTCTATTATGGAGCCAGGACTAGCGGAATTTTGATGAATTGCAGTTTCAGTTACTTCCGTATTGGCCTCCCGAGGGAAAGCGGGAGGTTGCCGCTTGGTTTGGACACTATTTTACAGGACATTTATTGTTATACTGAAAGCAGCAGCAGATCTTGAAAATTACATAATTAGCAAACAGTTTGAAAATGAAAGTCAGTGACTCAGTGCAAACCAACAACTTCAGTCACTCAGCCCATGTACTTTTAATAAAGTTATATAGGTTAAATATGTATTATTAGATTATAACACTTAGCATTTACTTGCGAGTGCAGTGGGCGATATTTAAATTACTGTCTGGTATTGTATGTTTCTGTCGTGTTGCATCGTGTTTGGTGCAGACAGATTATTTATTGCTGGAATCTTGACACATTGCGCGTTGTTAGGACATGATGTTACTCAAACGTTGCTGACTTTTTTTTTGGCCTCAAACAAAGAACTTTCTTTGAAGTTTAGCAGAGCATATAGGCATATAGAAGCTGCTCTGAAACTACACCCGCTGTCAGGAAAATGGTCATCTCTCAACAACTGTCAAATATCACTATAACCTGACTGGATGCTTCTGATGCAACGTCTAGTAACGTTCACTTAATTGGCTTTATACAACCATACATGTTTGAGTGTGCACAGGATTGCATCATCGAGCCACTTATTTAGCCACGCCCCCAAAAAATCCTGAACACAGAATTGGTGGAAAACAGTTTGAACGCCACAATTCAGCATACTTCAATCTTTGTAATGTGTTTCAGCAATACGTTTCCAACATTTATTAAGTTTTAATAATCAATTCTCAGACTTCTCTTTACTCAGACTAGCCTTTCTCTGGCATATTATATTTTGTTTTTGGTGATTGGTTGTTTCTCAGATCATTCTAATGTAATAGATTTCTTATTATTAGGAATTTGTTGTGGTTTTCAGGAACTTTGGGTTGATACAGTACATACATTTAGACACGAGGACAAAAATAATTAAGTAAAAATAAGTGTTGAAATGAAACATTTTATATTAAAGATTAAATAAATAAGTGAGACTGAGATATAATACAAATGACATACAATTATACATATAAATCAGAATGAGAATCGTATAAATGTGCGCACTCTCAGAAATAAAGATACAGGAACTGTCACTGGGGCAGTACCTTTTCAAAAGATACATATTTATACCCGAAGAGTCCACAGTGGTACCTCAAAGGTACATATTAGCACCCAATTGTACATAAAAAGTTCCTTTGAGGTACCATTAAACCCTTTAGGTTCAAATTGGTACCTTTTGAAAAGGTACTGCCCCAGTGACAGTTCCTGTACATTTATTTCTAAAATTGTGCATAATAAACGATATGAATAACTGTATAAATAAAAGTAGTGCTGGGGAAAAATTAATCAAGATTAATCACATCCAAAATAAAAGTTTGTTTTATGTATATTTATTACAGTGTGTACTGTTCCTATTCATTATGTATATATAGTGATGGGAATAACGGCGCTATGAATAAGCAGCGTCACTAACTGCAATAGTTTTTTTAGTAGCGAGTAATCAAACGAATTACTGTTTCCCCCGCTACAACGTCATTGCCATTACTAACAGTAAAATTACCAAAATTGACAACACACATACATGTTTATATTTGAGAAAATGTTTATTTATATTTCAACAGGCTCATTCTGAAACTGTAGCCCTATATACATTTTTGGAGATTGCGAATTATGTAGCCAGAGCTGTGTATGGTTGCATTTCGTCTTTAAAGTGAACGATACGGGGCAGTATGACGCTGTTCCTTTTTGCGCTTACCAGCTGACCACTTAATTTCATATGGACGGCTTTCCCGCTGTTACCAGGTTGTCCAGTTAGCTTGACATGTACGTTGGCGGACTTGAGACGCAGAGAGGAGTTGACCATGACCACGAGGTTTGAGTCCGGTTTCAGAAAGCAGGTAAAACAAAAACAGAAGCAAAAAAATTGAATAAACAAGTAAATAACAGGGTGAGAATGTGGTAAAATCTGAAAACATGGTGAAAATCAGGCGAGGGCTTTTCTCTTTCTGGATTGCTTTTCAAAAAACTGTCGGTTGGGTTTAGGAAAGGCGATGGGTGGGTCAATCGGTGCTTTTGAAAAACTGTTGGTTAGGTTTAGAGAAGGAGGAGGGTGGGTCAGTCGAGCGGTCAGTTAGTCAATCATTCAGTTAGTCGACAGCAGCCTTTGATGGATTTACACGAGTACAGCAGGCACGAATAGCAGTCACAAGAAAAATTTGAGATCTGAAAAAGCGTACACAGCAGCCTCTTGTGGATTTATGTGAAAACAAAAACAGCAAAAAACGTAGCTCCTGGGACGTATTTGGCGCTCTCCAGAAATGTATATAGAGGTACATTTTCAAAATGAGCTTAGGTTGTTATATTTAGATATAAAATCTATATGATACAAATAGAGCTGCACGATTCTGGCTAAAATGTGAATCGCGATTTTTTTTTTGCTTAAAATCAAGATCACGATTTTCTCACGATTCTGTAGATGTTAAATAAAGGTTAATATTGGTAAGCTATTATTATTGTTATTTCTCAAACATATGGTAAAACAATAGTAATAATAATAATAATAATAAGCCTATGTGTAGCTCTACTGTTAGTTAAAATGCAAAGTTTTGTACAGTCATTATGGTGGACTTGAACAGACTTTCAATATGTCCTGTTTGCTAATTCACAGTAATGATGACATCAGAATATAACTATTCACAATTCTGATGTTGAATTATTATATGTTTGAGACATGCTTGTCATCTGTCATCGACAGCATTATTAGACCATTAGTTTTCACTGGTAAAATGAGACATTTGTCATTATCAGATTCCTTCTTGCATTATATTCAACATTATATAGGCTAGTTATACTGACACAGTAAACATTTATTTTCATGCACTACAGGTTGTGTTAGCTATGAAAGAAAAAACATATCAAATGCTTGTCGTAATCATAACTGTAAAATGCGTTATGATAATTTAAATGATGTGCGCCGGTGCCTGTGGGAG
Organism: Danio aesculapii; assembly: GCF_903798145.1. Lineage (NCBI taxonomy): Eukaryota > Metazoa > Chordata > Actinopteri > Cypriniformes > Danionidae > Danio > Danio aesculapii. The sequence continues at coordinate 6,456,859 of NC_079449.1, read as the reverse complement.
CGAGTTCAAGCTTAACATTAGGAACAGCGCCTACTAGGGTCACAGAATACGATTATCACAGAATTTGGTGTAACACCAGATTCACTTTCACTTCCCTGTGCGGCTCATGGCTGCCGTCACTCTGAGAAAAAACACACACATGCAAATCATTTTTTCAGCACAGCTCTCAAACGATCGCTCTGTGCAACAAACGAAACGTTATTTACAACTTAATTACTTGTTATTCACAGCATATGCTGGTTCTGTTCACTAAAGTGGTCGTGATTGGTGTGCACGCACGCGTTCTCTGTAGTCACGCAGCTCATGGTCGCCTCGTGATTTCGCAGCCGCGAATACATAATTAATATTAGACAGAAATGACATTTCTGGGTGAATTATACCTTATAAATACAGTATGTGACACTTTTAACGACATTTGAAGGTGTCCATGTTGCTGTGTGCGTCTGCCTTTACTCTTCTCTCCTGACCTTGAAAATATAATTGGCTGAATCGTGAAAAAGCTGAATTATGATCGTGTGTAGGGTCGAATCGAGATCGTGATCTTTTTTCCATTAATCGTGCAGCCCTAGATACAAATTTTATATGAATGTAAAAATCTATGTAACAAAATTGACTTGTTTAGTTTTGCTATTATATATTTGGTGTGTCACATAGACATAAAAATTTATACAATAATTAATAATATATAATACACACGCACATATTATGTAACAACAAACTTTTATTTTGTATGTGATTAATCACAATTAATCTTTGCTGCAGCACTAATAAAAATATGTATTTAGATAATATGTGTCGTACATTAAGGATGCTGGCAACGGAGTTGGGGATCCACATGCAGTTTATTAAACAGAATGGTCAGGCAGTCAACAGTCTAACAGGTACAAACAGTGTCATGGGGTAATCCAGAAGCGTAGTCAAAGTCATAGGCAAAGAGGTCGATACAGGCAGCAAACGACATACACGAGAAAACAAGGCTAGGATCAAACATGGAAAGACTTAAAGGGCACATAGTTTACCTCTTTTTTATGATTTAATATTAATATTATGGTTCTTCTGAGTGTGCCAGTTTAGCTTCAGTTTAAAACACAATTCAGATTTTTTTTATTATAACGTGTTAAAATGTTGGGGGCGTGTCCACAGCTTACTGATTTAGGGATGTGTTGCTTCACATGTAGATTAGTTTCGGCTTCCCGCCCAACGTAACAAGGGGGCGGAGCCATGAGCTCACCCGCTCTGTGTTTGGGCAGACTGAGAGAAGGAGCAGGAGTGAGAGGATCAGCAATCAGTCGTACATATACGAATCGGACACAGGCCAAGCAGAGAGTACAAAATCATTTGTGTCTTTGTACAGTTTTACAGCCAACTGTGTGCTATTTTCAAGTACCGAGCTTGTACACCGAGACTAATAACCATGCACACTGAATTAACTTTAACTGAGGCACGGGATGCATCGCTCGAAGCCGCGACACGGCACACCAGACACACTCTGTGGCGCGGCAGAAACATGAAGTGTCCCGAATCGTCGCGCCGTTGTGTGTACCCTGATAGAAACCTATGTTTACAATTCTAAAACGCATGGCACAGCGTGAGGATCAGCAGTCCCTAGTTAAGATCACAGGGAGCTTCTGTGATCACGAGAAATGCAAATGGCTGAAGTATAAGGTAGACTCAATGAGAAGTACGCATGTTTGCAAACCTACCTAAAGATACAACCAATAATTCCGATTAGAGCGATAATGTGGACAATTTTGCTCTTGTGATGAGCCCAATAAGCCTTGCATCTAAAAATAGAGCAAGGGTGTTCCTTTAGTGATATCTCTTCGACTCTCACGCTGAAAATGGCGGACGTGAATTAACAAACTGAGGATATGATGACGCGCCTGTCAATCAATATTGGTGGGCGGGGGGACCGCACTCCTACGTAAAGTTGCGGTCGATCTGAAAACCGCTCCAATTGGTCCACCGTTTTTTATCTTGTTAAATTGAAAAAAAAGCACTGGGTGTGCTTATATCACCCCAATATGATGGTCTATACACCATACATGCACATATGTCTGTCCAAAAAGCTTGAAAAGTAGATTTTTTACCATAGGTGCCCTTTAAACAAAGAAACCCTTTGTGGTGTTACAGATGTGTGTGTGTGTGCAAGTGTGGTTTAATAATAGTCTATGTAATGAGTCCTTGATCAGCTTTCAGCTTTCTGTGTGTAATCATCGGAGAACTGGAACAGGTGTGTGTGAGTTGCATGACGGGAAGTGTAGTTCATAAAGCAACAGAATTGGAGAGCGTATTCAAAGTGTGTGTTTACCGGCGATCTGCAAGCCTGGATCGCTGGTGATTGTGACAGTATCTATATTTCAGGAAGGACTAACACAATAACAGAACTGTATTGGTTATTATGAGCATAAAAGCAGATAGCGATTGATGTGCTAGTTATTTGTAATGGATATTGCCTGAGGAAAGAACAGTTTTTGTGCCAATAGATGTTCTAGTGCACAGAGATGTGCGGCGTCTGCCTGAGGGTCAAGTATTGAGCTGTTGATGTTATTATATTATGGTATTATGTTATAGAAGTGGGTCTGTCATGTTTAGTGTTGGTAAATGGCTGTTTTTCAAAGCATATAAAAGTGTGTCCCCGTCTGAAAATGAAATGCCCTCTCATTCAGTGTGTGTTGTGGCGACAGCTGTGTCTGGAGCTTTCCGTCTCTGGGTTAAAGCAGTCTCCGTCTGGCCCCGGGCGTCTGCTGCTCTGTATGCAAAGCAGATCGCAGATCACATGATCCCAAACACTGTAGCCACTGCCTGCAGTCCCAGAATACCTACTCAAGGTGTGTGTGTGCATGTGTGTGTGTGTGTGTGAGTGTGCTGAAATTGCAAGGCTCGTCATCATTGACGTTTGCGTCTCTCTCCTCCTTCAGTTCTGGTGCTATGACAACAACACCACTGCCTCTACCAATCACACCTCCATCTTCACTCAGACATATGCATGCTCTTCTGTCCAAATATTCACATTTAACCTCTTCAGGATGGTACTCTGGCAAATAATAGGTTTTTTTTGTAGTGGGCAGTTGTAATGTGTTGTGGCAAGTCGTGATGGGGGATTACTGAAAATATGGGTTATGTTTATAAGAACAAATATATAGTTTGGGGAAAAATAAATGTATACATTTCCATATTTATATTTGTTGCAGGATTCTACAGGATGCTTTACAATATTATATTTGCGCATATACATTAAATTAGTCAGCGCTGAAGCCAAACCCTGAGCTAATCGAACAACAATAGATAACAGTCCAAAAATTAATAGCCTAAAGTTATATGTTAGGGAATAATAAAGAGAAACTAAAAACATAAAACATTTTGTTGAAATATTGTAGATTGTAATTTTTCACACGTATTTATTAAAATGTATTATCTTTCTATTTGTAAATTGTTCGGTGACTAAAATATTATTTTAATAAATATATCTTTAATAAAAATGGTTTGTTCATATGCAGAGAAATCTGTATATACAGTTGAAGTCAGAATTATTAGCCCCCCTGTTTATTTTTTCCCCAATTTCTGTTTAACGGAGAGAATTTTTTTTCAACACATTTCTGAACATAATAGTTTTAATAACTCATTTCTAATAACTGATTTATTTTATCTTTGCCATGATGACAGTAAATAATATTTTACTGGATGTTTTTAAGACACTTCTATACAGCTTAGTGACATTTAAAGGCTTAACTATGTTAATTAGGTCAACTAGGCAGGTTAGTGTAATTAGGCAAGTTATTGTATATCGATAGTTTGTTCTGTAGACAGTGGGGAAAAAAATATCTTAAAGAGGTTAATAATTTTGACCTTAAAATAGTTCAGATAAAAATTAAAAGCTGCTTTTATTCTAGCCAAAATAAAGCAAATAAGACTTTCTCCAGAAGAAAAAAATATTATCAGACATACTGTGAAAATGTCCTTGCTCTGTTAAACATCATTTGGGAAATATTTCAAAAAGAAAAAAACATTTCAAAGGAGGTAGTAGGGATAATAATTCTGACTTCAACTGTATATATCAGTGCTTCCCACAGATCTGAAATATACTTGTGGTAGTAGCCGGATTGAAACACCCCTTTTTAGCAATATTTTTATTTATTATGACACATGATAAAATGCTAAAAAAAACCCTGAAATGCTAAAGTACACTCCTCACAAATCTATTGTTTAAATTCATATTTTAATTAGGAAGCTATAAAATATTATATTTGTGCATACATTAAATTAGTCAGTACTGAAGCCAAACCTGGAGCTTAACAAAATAACTTAGGATAATGGTCCAAAAACTAGTACACCCAAACTTATATGCTATTCACCTCATTCTCCGCCTACGAGTGGGCGCAGCCATTTGAATAATTTTGGCTCGAAACTTCCGGTTTCATTCACTTCCATTCATTTTTAAACGTTAAAAACAGCTCGTTTTGCTGCTTGGTGTTGCAAACTGATCTTTTCTTATTATATTATTCTACTTTGTCTGTATTGTCATGCAAAGACTTGTTTGTAGAGTAAGTAGTTTGACCGTTTTCTGCCGTTTATTATTCCTAGTCATTTCTCCCATAGGCTGCTGAATCGGAAGTTCTAAAACAATCGCAAAAACGTGCGCACTTCCGCATTGAAGAATAAGGTCAATAGAAAAATAGTAAATACAAATTTAAAGGAGGAAGAATCATGAAAAGCGAAAAATTTTAAACATTTAGTTGAAATTTTGTATGTTGTAACTTTTTAAAAATGTTTTGCTTGAATTTAATTGTATTATCGTTCAATTTCTAAATATATTTGGTGACTAAAATATTATTTTAATAAATATATCTGTTTATTAAATCTGTTTTCTTTAAATGCACCAAATGCTTTGCCTGTATTTACTGAGAAATCAATCAAAATATTCATTTTCAAAATGGGCTGTATCAGTTATGCCAAACACTGGATATAATACATTTCTACAGTATTATAAAGACATAATAGTATATATTTATAAAATGTGAAAGCAACAGTTTGGTATTCATTAAATTAAATACTTTCTTGCTCCTTCCACTTGTCTGTTCCTTCTGCTCGTCTATCGTCTATGGGCAATAGAGCATTCAGCTGGTCTGCTCCCCGGCTTTTAACTCACCACCACCTGCCCTCAGAAATATTCAACTCCCTCACAATATTCAAATCAAGACTAAAAACCCACTAATTTAAGATGGCGCTTAATATTTAATGAATTAATTAAATCTGCAATATTGCTGTGTATATTTTTTATTATTTTTCTCGTTTTTTATTGGTGGGCGAGGCAGTGGCGCAGTAGGTAGTGGTGTCAGCCCACAGCAAGAAGGTCGCTGGTTTGAGCCTCGGCTCAGTTGGTGTTTCTGTGTGGAGTTTGCATGTTCTCCCTGCATTCACATGGGTTTCCTCCGGGTGCTCAGGTTTCCCCCACATTCCAAAGACATGCGGTACAGGTGAATTGGGTAAGCTAAATTGTCGTAGTGTATGAGTGTGAATGAGTGTGCATGGATGTTTCACAGAGATGGGTTGCAGCTGGAAGGGCATCCGCTGTGTAAAACAAATGCTGGATAATTTGGCGGTTCATTCCGCTGTGGCGACCCCAGATTAATAAAGGGACTAAGCCGAAATGAAATGAATGAATGAATGTTTTTTATTTCTCTTGTTTTATTGTACAGTGTCCTTGTGTTGCCAGAAAGGTGCCTTGAAATAAAATGCATTATTATGATTATTATTAAAATATATATGCAAAAATGGTAGAACATTGATTTATATTTTAATATTTTAATATTAAAGTCATATAAATCATTCATTACTGTAATACAGCAACATTGAGAATAATATTTACACGAAAAAGCACACAAAACAGATATAGTTATCCAAAAAAGACACATGATAGTAATAAAAACTATAAATCATCAAAAGTCCAAATATTACAATTACAAAAATCCCTAAATGAAGCTTATTAAAAATAATAACGTTTTACTCTCCTCTAAAATGTGCTCTAGATGTGTTTTGTGTGAAATTCTTTGTCAGAAAAGTTCCTCAACTGTGGGCGGAGCTCTAGTGAATAGGTGTGAGAAGTGGGCGGAGTCTGTGCTTCAGAGAGGCGGGTTTGAATTCTTGTGTAAATGCGATGCTCTCCGCAGGCTCATTATAGCAGAGCCGTTCAGACAGACCACAAGCATTCCTGCTCCCGATCTCTCAGTCAATCCCGGACACAAGGAAAGGGGGAAGGTGTGTGGGAGAAGGGGAGGAGGAAAAAGGACACAGCCTCCCGTCTCAGGCTGTTTCAGTTCCCACTCGCTCACGTGGGAGTCGGTATGTTTTGGAGTTCGAGAAGGAATGTGGACGGCACTGCAGGATACATGAGGTTTTAGAGAGGACGCGTGTCAGCGGGACACAGGATCGCCCTCTGGGAAGCAAGGTGAGACGTTAGTGAGCTTGTTGAGGTGTGGCGGCGTCTTTAGGCTTGTGTTGATGCTGTTTGGTAGAAGAGACTTGGTATATACAGTTGAAGTCTGAATTATTAGACCTCCTGAATATTTGTTCTCTCTGTTAAACAGAAATTGGGGAAGATTTTATCAACACATTCTAAACCTAATAGTTTTAATAACTCATTTCTAATTGATTTCTTTTTTCTTTGCCATGATGACTGTAGATAGATATAGTTAACTAGATATTTTTCAAGATACTAGTATTCAAATGCAATTTAAAGGCTTAACTAGGTTAATTAGGCAAGTTAGGGTAATTAGGCAAGTCATTGTATAACAGTGGTTTATTCTGTAGACAATCAAAAATAAACAATCCTTAAGGGGGCTAATAATATTGACCTGGTTTTTAAAAATATTTAAACCTGCTTTTATTCTAGCCAAAATAAAGCAAATAAGACTTTCTCCTGAAGAAAAAAATACAGTGACAAATTCCTGTTTGGAAATATTTGAATAAGAAAACAAAAATTCACATGAGGGCTAATAATTTTGACTTCAACTGTAGAGACTATAGAGAAAAGGATTTCGTACATTACAACAGCGCTGTCTGTCTGTATGTATGACTTTGTTTGAGAAGCTTGTTCAGAGAAGCTTTTTGACTTGCTAAATGAGAGTTTGCATGGGCAAAACGTTAATACCATTGCATATTTTATGTTGGTTTTTATGCACTGAATGTGTGGTTTTGTAGTATTGTCACTTGTTTTTCTTTAGGTCAGAGTTCTTAACTTTAGGTTTACACTTCTAGGGGTTTGATGAATCTGATATATTAGATTAGATTAGATTCAATATATCTGTATTCTCATGTTATTTCAGTCATAATTAGCAAGCAGTTCTAAAAACGTTGGATACTTTTAAACAAAGCAATGTTTAATATATTTTAAATTGAATAAAATATTTGTTTTTGTTCACTTAATTTCACTCAAAAAACACAAAATTAATCACTCAATTTGTTCACTTAATTTTTTATATTCATAGCAATGTGTTAAATATTTTGATATGTCTTTTAATTCCTCGTGGCAATTTTCTACTAGGATCTTATTCATTAAAGTTATAGATGTATTTGTTAACTCTAAAATATTAAATAATCTACTGTAAGAATAGTACTTTTCATGATTCAATTTTTATAAAACATTTTAATCAAATTAGAATAAAAATCTGTTTAAATTGTTATAGTTTATAGTATTAACAAAAAGTGTCTTATTATGTGTAAACTATCTTTATAATATTATTAAAACTCTTAATACACTAGGTGGGAATAACTTGATAAGTCTGAGTCATGTTGAATATTGTGTGATGTTTATCAGAACACTGAATATAATGGAAATTACTTGTGGTTTTCTGATATATGACATATACATTTTACAGGCATATCTGGTAACCCTAAATTAAAATATAATACTCTGGCAAAATCTACTGTTTAAAAGATTCATATGGAAAGTTCATTTTTATTAATGTAGTACATTGTGCCCTATTTTCCTTTGTGTGTGTGCGTGTGTGTGTGTGAAGTGTGCTTGTTTGAGCACATTCTCTTTCTACTGGAGTTAAAAGCCCTTTTAAACCCCTGAAAGATATGCGATGAATTCCTGGTGATGCTCTACATGGAAATATGATCCTGTTGGAAACCTAATAGTCCTATTGTGAACTAAATGTTCTTCAGACCCACTTGTTGTTATGTTGGAATTCCCAGATTTCAGATCCAAAATTTGGCAAATACTTTCCAATAGGATTTCTTTGACAGGTATGTGTTATATTTTGGATCAAAATCTGTGTTGTTTTACTTAACTCAAACCTGTTGCGTATCAATAATCCTGAATGAATGAGGAGTTTTTAAAAGATTGTTATCATCTTATGGTCCGAGATGCTAATTAAACTGGTCATGACCGAACAACATCATGCAAACCTGGGTTTATAAAAAAAAAAACAATAAATTATTTATCAGAACCCTGAGAAAAAAGAAAAAATACTAATAATTTACTGCTTGGACATTTATCTCTATATGTTAACCCTAGAATAATACCGTTAACCCTAAAAACACATAACAAACTGCAAAATAAAGTGTATCTTTCATGATTTTTCTAAGTATATTTTCATAAAAATGTGTTAAAGTTTAATATTTGGGAATAATTTAATTAATTTGAGCCTCATTGCATGTGAATTTTTTATGGAACACTGAAAAAGGGTTAACATACTGGTATTTTGAATAAAATTAAGTATTTATTTTACAGATATGTCCAAAATAGGGTTAATACTTCGCAAAAGGATTTTTTTGACCATTTATGTGTTAAATTTGGATTCAAATCTTTGTTGTTTTGAAAATAAGTTTTTAAGTTGCTCAATTCTAACCTGTCGCATATCTTCAATTACATCCTGCAAGAATGATGGATAATTAAAAACCCATCTTGTGTCCTAAATGCGAATTAAACTGGTTAATGACTGAACATCAACACACAACCCTGGGTTTATAAAGATGTATAAACATCTTTATAAGAACACTGAAAAAAGGGAAATACTGATAAATTACTGCTAGGACACTTGTATTTTTACTGACTTAAAAGACTGTTAACCCTAAAATAAAACAATAAGCTGCTAAATAAAGCATATCTTTCATTATTTTTTAACATTTATATTCATATAAATGTGTTACAATTAAAACTTGATAAATTGGAGACTTTAGTTATTATGTGCACTGAAAAAAGGAAAACGTACTGGTATTTTGAATCAAATTATATATATTAATTTCACAGATATGTCCAAAATATGGCTTATACTTTCCAACAAGATTTCTTCAACCTTTTATGTGTTATATTTGAGTTAAAATTGTTGTTGTTTTGAAAATAAGTTTTTAAGTTGCTCAATTCTAACCTGTCGCATATCTTCAATTACATCCTGCAAGAATGATGGATAATTAAAAACCCATCTTGTGTCCTAAATGCGAATTAAACTGGTTGTTAATGACCGAACATCAACACACAACCCTGGGTTTACAAACAATTATAAACGTCTTTATCAGAACACTGAAAAAAGGGAAATACTGATAATTTACTGCTAGGACACTTGTATTTTTACTGACTTAAAAGACTGTTAACCCTAAAATAAAACATAATAAGCTGCTAAATATAGCATATCTTTCATTATTTTTTAACATTTATATTCATATAAATGTGTTACAATTAAAACTTGATAAATTGGAGACTTTAGTTATTATGTGCACTGAAAAAAGGAAAACGTACTGGTATTTTGAATCAAATTATATATATTAATTTCACAGATATGTCCAAAATATGGCTTATACTTTCTAACAAGATTTCTTCAACCTTTTATGTGTTATATTCGAGTTAAAATTGTTGTTGTTTTCAAAATAAGTTTTAAGTTGCTCAATTCTAACCTGTTGCATATCGTCAATTACATCCTGCAAGAATGACAGATAATTAAAAACCCATCTTGTGTCCTAAATGCGAATTAAACTGGTTGTTAATGACTGAACATCAACGCACAACCCTGGGTTTACAAACAATTATAAACGTCTTTATCAGAACACTGAAAAAAGGGAAATACTGATAATTTACTGCTAGGACACTTGTATTTTTACTTACCTAAAAGTTTACAGACAGTAACCCTAAAATAAAACCTAATAAACTACAAAATAAAGTACATCTTTCATCATTTTTTAACATTTATGTTCATAAAAATGTGTTACAATTACATTTTTGCGAGTATTGTTGGATATACTCTTTAATAAAACACTGAAAAAAGAAAGAATACTAGTAATTTGAATCAGATTATCTAGTAATTGTTTAGATATGTTCAAAAGATCACTATTGCTTTCCAACAGGTTTTTTTGTGTTATAGTTGGGTTAAAATAGTTGTTGTTTTTCAGAAATAGTTGTTTTTTTAGGTTGCTCAACTCTTACCTGTTACATATCTTCATTTACATCCTAAAAATCAACGAATATTTAATTAAAAGTTTGTTATCGTCTTGTGGACCTAAATGCTAATTAAACTGGTAGTTAATGACCAAACATCAACACACAAACCTTATAGAATCTTTATCAGAGCACTGAAAAAAAGCAAAAATATTGATAATTTACTGCTAGAACATTGTTCATTTTACAGACTTATTTGTTAACCATAAAATACAATGGAAATGTTTTTTTAATTAAAATTGAAGTATTGTATTCATAAAATGTGTTACAATTAAAACTTGATAAATTGAAGTCTTTTTAGATATTATGTGCACTGAAAAAAGGTAAACATACTGGTATTTTGACTCAAATTAGGCATTAATTTTACAGATATGTCTAAAATATGGCTAATACTTTCCATTTATGTGTTAAATTTAGAGTAAAATCTTTGTTGTTTTTTAAAATAAGTTGCTCAACTCTAACCTGTTGCGTATCATCAGTTATGTCCTGTAAGAATGACGGATATTTAAAAGCTTGTCTTGTGGACCTAAATGCTAATTAAACTAGTAGTTAATGACCGAACGTCAATGCTCAAATATGGCTGTCAGACAATGTAAACAGAATGACAAAGCTCCTGCGCTGCTGTTATTGTGTATAAGATGATGAATTGCAAATGCGCGAGTGGGTCAGAGTCAAGGAGAATCCCCTCTGAGCATGTCCTGGTGTGAAGGACTTTAGTGGGTCTGAATGCATTGGCTCGGAGCCCCCTGTGAATGGCCTGAGAAAAGGGGAAGGCAGAGAGACACAGGGAATCTCTCATCTGCGGCTATACAGATGGAAATGAATCAGCCATCCGCAGTCGGCCAGGACAGGAGGTCGACGCTGGTGGACGCAGCTGTGAAGAGCATTGCATCACACTGACAGCCATTACAGGATGCATATGGAGAGAGAGAGAGAGATCATGTGGAAAAAAAAACATAACAGCTAGTCTGAGTCACGAAACATGGGCTGGATTTAAAGGGGTAGTTCACACAACAATGAAAATTCTGTCATCGTTAGGGGGCCGTTCACACAAAATGTGTTTTTAGTAGTGGTGGGCCGTAATCCGAGACTCTTATTGTGCAAAAAAAATATATCGCCGTTAATCTATTCTCAAAGTTGGGTTGGGAGCTGGGTCTAATCTACGCAAGCTATGATGATTTTCATCTTGATATTTTAGCGTGGATGTATACCTGACTGGTGAGCCATCTGACAAACAAGTGCCCTTCTGAATCAAATCAGCAGGATGCCTGACTTTAACTGCAGGTTGGCAGTTTCACTTTCACTCATGAACATTTCATTCATGCCTCCGTGACAAACTGGGCTATTAGACGCAAATATGGAGTAAGGACTGGTGAGAGTGTTATAGAATGTAATGACACACGCCAAATGGAAAGAAAAAATACTTCCGCATTTCGCGATGTGTGTGTGTGTTTGTGTGTGAGTGTGTGCGGTCCTTTACTGACAGCCGCATGTGTGGATCTTGTCGGAAAATATGGCGAAAAGTCCTACATGACAGTGTTTGCTGATCGCGGTGTTTACTTCAATAATGCCACCAATATATGCATACTCCACATGTCTTAATTCCATTTCTGTTTAGTTCAGTTAAGACTTTAGTCAGATTAAGGTTATCAAAAATTGCTGTTTGGAGCTTATGTAGGCCTACAGTTCAACATTCATGTTTAACTTAATAAACAGTAAACACAAGTACATCTTATTGAACATCATTTATTTTCATCACCAATTATCATAGTAGAACAGTTTCTCCAGCAGTTTGTGATGCATTTTGGAAACAGGAGATGAGCCCCTGGTCTAATGCGCCACCTGGCTTCATAAACCCTTTCTCAAAGACTTGTTATTTGGGTAGCACACATATTCTGAATGCCTTCAGCAGAATTCAAATGAAACATTTTAATCTAGATTAATCTAGATTAAAAAATTATCTATGGCTTTCTATAGTTTTTCTTTCCAATGCGCTATTTTTCATATTTTCCAAAACAAATTTCAACAAACCATTTGAGTTAAAAAACTAATCTATATGAGTACTGTGAACTTACTCCATTTAAGCTGAAGTAATGAGGTATTTAATTAGCTCATTACTTTCAACACTGAGTACAAAACTCTTCAAATGAGTAGAATTAACTTTCAGTAAATTTTAAGTTAACTACACTCTTTTAATTTAATAAAGTTGACTGTTGGGTTTTACAGTGTATTTTACAGCACGCTAAGCTTTGTTCAGTGCACAATGTTTTAATATTTGGATAGACAATTATGGCATTTATAAGATAGAAATGTCTCAAAATCAGATTCTAAATTTGCTAAATATTCCTGACTATAAACAGAAGCATTGGAAACAATGTCAGCTTTGAGGAACTAATGCTTTGTTTTGACCTGCATGCAGTTCTGTTTTCATAATCTTCATAAGGGAACCAACAATCAAGTCAACAAAGGTTTGATTGTTATTTAGCTGCGCACGAATGGAGAACTAAACAGCTTTAATATATTTTTCTTCTTCTCTTGAAAGAATTTGATTGAAATAGTTTGCCTCTTTACTCCAGGGGACGCACTGACTTTGATAATTAAAAATGAGGCTAGAGAACGTGAGTTTCATAAATCCAGATCACTTTCATTGGGCTTTGATGTGGTCATTGCCTCTGGGTTGCGTTTCCTGTACTCGGTGTTGTTAATTAACTCTCCTGGATTGGTTCTGGGGGGTTCAGAACCAGATAGTATCTGATCTTGCACTTAAACACTGTTTTCTAAACAGATACCTCAGAGTTTTATGACTTACAGGTCATTCCAGGAATATTTGCTTGTCAACAGGATGGAGTGATGTGTTCGCTCAGGCAGAGCTGATAGTGGTGTTTAAAGACGGGGAATCCCTTTTATCTGCGCGCATCTCAACTTTCATGCCAACACGCTCTGCTCTAGTTCTGCTCTGCATCCTAGTTTGCAGCTTTTTTATGCAACATAAGCAACATTCTGATCTACTGTACGTACATGAAACCTTGCAACTCAAATGGTTGTTGGGCATTTGTTAAAATTTGTTGTCATTTTGTGTACATTTATTCGTTTATTTGTTTAAAAGATTTCTATCTTATATATCATTTAAATTTTATTATTTTTATTTATTTATACACTCACCGGCCACTTTATTAGGTACACCTGTTCAACTGCTCGTTAAGGCAAATTTCTAATCAGCCAATCCCATGGCAGCAACTCAATGCATTTAGGTATGTAGACATGGTCAAGATGATCTGCTGCAGTTCAAACTGAGCATCAGAATGGGTAAGAATGGTGATTTAAGTGACTTTGAATGTGGCATGGTTGTTACCAGGCGGACTGGTCTAAGTATTTCAGAAACTGCTGATCTACTGGGATTTTCACGCACAACCATCTCTAGGGTTTACAGAGAATGGTCTGAAAAAGATAAAATATCCAGTGAGCGGCAGTTATGTGGGAGCAAATGCCTTGTTGATGTCAGAGGTCAGAGGAGAATGGCCCGACTGGTTTCAGCTGATAGAAAGGCAACAGTAACTTAAATAAGCACTCGTTACAACCGAGGTATGCAGAAGAGCATCTCTGAACACACAACACGTCGAACCTTGAGGCGGATGGGCTACAGCAGCAGACCACACAGGGTGCCACTCCTGTCAGCTAAGAACATGAAATTGAGGCTACAATTCACACAGGCTCACCAAAATTCGACAATAGAAGATTGGAAAAGTGTTGCCTGGTCTGATGAGTCTTGATTTTGGCTGCCACATTTGATGGTCGGGTCGGAATTTGGCATTAACAACATGAAATCATGGATCCTTCCTGCCTTGTATCAGTGGTTCAGGCTGGTGGTGGTGGTGTAATGGTGTGGGGGACATTTTCTTGGGACACTTTGGGCCCATTATTATCAATTGAGCATCGTGTCAACACCACAGCCTACCTGAGTATTGTTGCTGACCATGTCCAACCCTTTATGACCACAGTGTACCCATCTTCTGATGGCTACTTCCGGCAGGATAACGCACCATGTCATAAAGCCTGAATCATCTCAGACTGGTTTCTTGAACATGACAATGAGTTCACTGTACTCAAATGGCCTCCACAATCACCATAACTCAATCAAATAGAGCACCTTTGGGATGTGGTGGAATGGGAGATTTGCATCATGGATGTGCAGTCGACAAATCTGCAGCAACTGCTTGATGATATCATGTCAATATGGACCAAAATCTCTGAGGAATATTTCCAGTACCTTGTTAAATCTATGGCATGAGGCATTAAGGCGGTTCTGAAGGCAAAATGGGGTCCAACCCGGTACTAGTAAGGTGTACCTAATAAAGTGGCCAGTGAGTGTATATGCTATATTTATTTATAGATAGATAGATAGATAGATAGATAGATAGATAGATAGATAGATAGATATTTGTCATCTTAAAGTGAAATTTAAAAGCTTAACTAGGTTAATATGTCAACCAGGCAAGTTAGAGAAAACAACAATGTTTTTTTTTCTGTAATTAGAAAAAAATATATTTAAGGGGGCTAATAATATTGACCTTAAATTTGATTTCAACCAAACTAAAAGAAGTTTTCTCCAGAAGAAAAAAGATAATAGGTAATAAATATTTATTAGCATGTAAAATATATATTAATAGTATTAATAGTACTAGAAATTCAAGTATAGCGTTTTCCAGTATATATTATATTTGTATTATTAATAGGGAAAAAAAAATTTTCACGATTTGAATTTTAATTTAGACAATACAAATTATTCCAATAATTAATTATTTATTGTCTAATATTATTTGAATTCCTATTTTTGTTTAGATATTTTTAATGTTTTTATTATAAATACAAATAAAAAATGTATTGATTAGACACTGTTTTATAACAACACTTTACATGTCTTTAATTCAGTACTTTAAAAAAAAATTGTATTATTTAATATATTTTAAATATACGTTTTTTAATGCAAATATGAAATGAATGTAGTAGTCACTAGTTTTATGCTATTTGTTTACAATAAACACTTGACTACAGGTTATTGCACTGCATTATGGGATTGCCAAACTACACTGAAAAAAACTTGTTCAAACTACTTATATTTAACATGAATTAGACCAACACACTTTTAAAAGTTTTTTTGATAACTTATTGTTTTATATTCAGTCCACTTAAGTTTTTAAGACAAATTAAGTCAGCTTAATTGATTTGTGTTGGGTCAACATAAAGGAATTGTGTGGAGCCCACCATTTTTTACAGTGTGTGCCTATGAGGATTTGTCTCTTAAGTTAATTTTGCATTTAAAGACACTGTCAAAGCAAGCAGCTCACAACGTCTTGCCTTACTAGGTTTGTGTTCCTCTTAATGTGGCCTATAATTCCCCGTTTACCCAGAATGCATCAAAACACCCAATCCTTACCTGTTCCGCCCTCCGGTTTGATGAGCGATTTAATTGAAGGGTTATTATCTCAGGCAGCTGTTTTAAAGTGCTCATATATGTTGTCTAACCCCAAGACAGGTGGTTTGGGTAGGCATGGGTAGTTTGTTCTTGATCTTCAGCACACAGAGAGAGAGAGAAACAGGGGCTGTTATTGTGCTGGAGTCGGGTGGAAATGAAAGGCCTGTGATCGCAGCTCTGAGCGAGTAAACTCATTTCATCACGGCTTTGTGTAGTCATGTGTGTCTGAATCCCGTCTCGTTCCGCTCGGCTGCACGGCACAGGGAACAGGGGCGCTGGAGAGACCCTGGGGTCCGCTGGAGGCTTCCACACGGGGAAAACTGAGATAACGGGAGGCAGAGATTTTCTGGAAACTGGATTTGGTTAATCTGTTTTTTCAGCGTATCACACTGGGGCTCAGGTAATCAGAGGTGCACATGCCGTCGCGTGTCCTTCACGAACTGAAAAAGTGGCTCTGTCTATCCTCAGAAAGTTTGGTGTTTGTCATCTGTGAGATTTGAGTGTTGGTTCTGAGTGACCCACTTGGTTAAATTGGCTTTTAATGCATAGCACTGTTATGTCCCTTCATTATGTTTTGAAGGTCGAGGGGGAATGAAAGGGAAAACATTAAGCCAGCTGTGATTATTGTCGGCATATGTACTACATGAGGAACAACAAGAAACGAAAGTACTGTGTTTAAGTGAGGTTGTTTATTATAAACACGCTGTGATTTAAAATGATTATTCAAAAAATAAAGTTATAACTAGGCCCACACGGAATCCTGCGCGCACCGAAATCTGTCTATTTTTAGCCCATTATTAAGTCTATGTTAGGGCTGTAGAATGAGATGTTAAAGTTTACGTTCATATAATTATTAATCAGTTGTTTCTAAATGGTCTGTCTCTAAAAGTGATGGGAACGAATCCTCCCCATCTCCCCCGGTTGCTACGCCCCCGGTCTATGTATTTACTTCTGTAAATGTGTGTAAATTTATATTAATTCAGTTTTTAAATTAATTTCACTAATATTATTATGATATAATAATAGTAGTATTAAAATCTTCATTTGATTTATATACAATGCAGTTTGTAAACTAATATATTCTGTCTTTAGCTATATAAATATATATTACACAAGAGACTTGCTTTGTTTACCAAATAAGTGGATCTAATTGAATTTGCATTGTAAACATTAAATAAAGTTAAAAATGTGTTATTTTTTTTATTTTATATATTACGTTTTTAGTTATGATACTCCTAAAATCCTTCCACATAAATCCGCAGATTTATATTTACAAAATTATAAAAAAATGAAAAAATGTATGCACCGTGAGTTAACATGAACAATGAACAACTGTATTTTCATTAACTAGCGTTAACTAACATGAACAAATACTGTAGTAAATGTTTTGTTCATTGTTTGTTCATGTTAGTAAATGCAATAACATTAACTAATGAACCTTATTGTAAAATGCGATAAAAAGAAATGAGATAAAAATAAATAATAAAAGTGAAAAGAAATAGGAAGACTACAATTTTACTAAAAATAAACACATGAGACACACAACACAGGCTGATTCTGAAAACATAGCCATATATACATTTCTGGAGATCGCAAATTATGTAACCATAAGAACATTTAAACGAACGTTATGGGGTGGTATGACACCGTTCTTTTTCCCACTTACTAGCTGAACGCTTACGTGTACTTCCGTATGGACGGCTTTCCCGCTGTTGCCAGTTTGTCCAGTAGCTTGCCACATATGTCATAATTTGAGACACAGAGAAATGGTTATTAAAAAATTAAAAACTGCTTTTATTATAGCCGAAAATAAACAAATAAGTCTTTCTCCAGAAGAAAAAATATTATCAGACATACTGTGAAAATGTCCTTGCTCTGTTAAACATCTTTTGGGAAAAAGAAAAAATATATAAATAGGTGGTCTAATGATTCTGACTTCAACTGTATATTACAAAACATTGCAAAAATGTCACTTTAGTTCATATCCATTTTCGTTCATTAGGTTAACAAATATGCACATATATGTTCAAATATGTTGTCTATATAGTATATAATGTTCATATTTGGCAAACTATTAGATTTCTGTATTGCTCCAAATCAAAAAATGTATAGTCATTGCACTAAATCAGGCAATAAATTGTATAATCGCAACAGACTATTAATCGTCAGCCATATTTCGTAATCATCACAGCCCTGTTGTATACTCTACAGGTGATATAAATGCACTTCACATTGACAAAGCTCTTTTTATAGTGCACTTCTAGAACAAATCACGCCATCGTAAAGCCTTGTTGATGCTCGACACATTGAGTTTGTTGTGAAGTTTTGCAGATGCGTTTAAACTTCACACGCTGTCCAGAAACAGCTGGCAGTGCAGAAAACATCATCTTACCCAACACACAGCAGGCAGGAGTGAAGTTCACATGTAAGTGACGTTACTTTTGCCAGGCACACGCAATGAATTAAAATAGGTTGACGCAGCGGTGTTTAGAAATACATTTACCCTTTTCCAGTCTACTGAAACTTTGTCAAAACCTATTTAAAGTGATAGTTCACACAAAAATGAAAATTTTGCAGTCATTTACTGACCCTTGCCAGTTTTATTGTTCACAAAATGAGATTTATTGAAGAATGTTAGAAACAGATTACCATCAACTTCTATAGTATTTGTTTTTTGTACTATGGGTGTCAATGGTATCCAACATTCTTCAAAATATCTTCTTTTGTGTTCAAATGAAGATAAATAACAGACTGGTTTGGAACAAGTGAAAGATGTGTCAATTTTATTTTTGATGTTTAACAGCTAACAGAACGTTGCCAGAAAGTTTTATTAAGGTTATGAAAATGTTAAGTTGAAACATCTATATAATGTTCTTTAAATAACATTACTACTAATAATATATATTCAAATAATATATTACACTATAATAATATTTAAATAATATTACATTGTTTTAACGTTACTAATATCTGATATGAAAAAAACTTTATGAACATTCTCAGAACAGCATTCTTATTTTTTCATAGTAGCTGAATGTTGACATTAATATTTTGCATTATATGCATATATAATTGTTATAATAATACACTCTAAAAATAACTTCTTTATTCAGTTGTTGGTTTTGTGCATATTTCACCCAAAGTTGGGTTAAAATAACCCTGCATGTTTTAGTGTAAGCTTGAGTTATACTAACATTATCTTAACCTTCCCACAATATTTTTAGAACCTAAATTTCTTATACTCTAAAATACTCTTGTGATTAGTACTTGGCGATATGGCAAAAATGCAATGTCGATAATTATTTCTATATTGACTATAACAGTGTATATTTCGATATAAGTTGTTAATACTTCCAGATTTAAAAGAGTACCCCACAATAACTGAAGCCCCAAAAATTAGAGGGTCCATTAAATGGCATAACATATTTTTGGCTGATAAATTTTCGACCACATAATATCAAACACACTTCTAGAGTCCCTTTGTTGCACATTTCTGCTATGTGATTGGCTCTTACATCAATATAGAGTAAAAAAAGTCCAGAGCTTATCATTGTTATCAACATTAACTTTACCGCGATTCGATATAATATTGTTTATTGGCCCAGCCCTAGTTTTGATAACCCAGCATTGGGTCAAATATGGACAAACCAAAAGTTAGATAAATTTTTTTCTGTTACATTTAAATTACATTTTAACCCAGTGGTTGAGTTTATCCATATTTGATCCAACCCAGCATTTGATTTGTTTCTCTGCAATAATAATAACAATCTTGTGCTACTAATATTGAAAACTGCTGTGTCATAGTTTTGCAATGTGAGATGCCGATGATATTACATTACTGTTAGTCCTTTAACACTTTAACTGTGCAGTTTCCCTCCCTTTTTAATTTGTTCTGTCTTTGAAAAGGCAATAAGCTCACACAGTGACCCATTTCATGTGTAAACATGTAGTGCAGGGCCGTTTAAATCGTTACAGTAATTGCTGCTAATGCTAATAGAGCCAGAGTGTTGTTTTCACATGCAGATTTTTTTCTAAAAGGCCAGTCATGTGGCCTCACTTTTCCTCTGGGCTTCACATGAACTTTATCTTCATGTGTTTGCTTCTTAAAGAACAGCACAGACTGGTTGCTTGAAGTTAAACCTTTAGCATGTTGAAAGGTGGATTCTGGGGCTTGTTTTTAAGTCACGTGTACTTTACTGGATATAGAATAGAGGGACAGGATTACGATAGTAACTACTTAACCTACTTAATATAATATTTATTTTTGATTTTTCCGATGCACTCTAAAAAGTATTTTTCTAAATTGTATATACAGACCATTTTGAGGGATGTAAACAATAGCGATGTGCGATTAATCAAAATCGAAACGCAATCGCAATTTGTTAATTGCAAGAGGCTGCAATATGAAATGTACAGTTGAAGTCAGAATTATTAGCCCCCCTTTGATTTTTTTCTTTATTAAATATTTCCTAGATGATGTTTAACAGAGCAAGGAAATTTTCACAGTATGTCTGATAATATTTTTTCTTCTGGAGAAAGTTTTATTTGTTTTATTTCAGCTAGAAATAAGTTTTAAATTATTTAATAACCATTTTTAGGTCAAAATTATTAGCCCTTTTAAGCTATATATTTTTCGATAGTCTGCAGAACAAACCATCGTTATGCAATAACTTGCCTAATTACCCTATCCTGCCTAGTTAACATTATTAAGCCTTTAAATGTCACTTTAAGCTGTATAGAAGTGTCTTGAACAATATCTAGTCAAATATTATTAACTGTCATCATGACAAAGATAAAATGAATCAGTTATTAGAAATGAGTTCTTAAAACTATTATGTTTAGAAATGTGTTGAAAAAATCTTCTCTCCGTTAAACAGAAATTGGGGAAAAAACTAACAGGGGGCTAATAATTCAGGGGGCTAATAATTCTGACTTCAACTATATATGTGTTATTTAATTTCCTCTGCCCAGAGCAAATGCATGACTGCCGGTGTCCTGACATTTATCCTACCCATCAGATTACGCTACCAACACTGTATTTGAATGGTTCTGAGGTTGGAGTTAGGGATTAGGTAGGTTAGGGCGATATTACAGCTTCATATCACAGTACTCCACATTAAAATCTACACTGGTAGCAAAATCTGATGGGTATTGGGTCATCAAGATGTGCTCCCTAATTTTTGAATGGGAGGTAGGACGATCTGACAATGTAGGACAAATCGACAGAACACCGGCTGTGTGTGACATTCTTACTAGCCAATCAGAATTATCAGAACAATCAGAGCACAACCGACTTATGCCCACAATTAAAAAAAAAAAGAAAACAAACAGGAAAGCGCTGACAAGTGGGATTATGGCGTCTGCTGCTTCAGATGCATTAATAGACGAATTAATATCAAAGAAAAAACAGCATTTGTAATAGGAATAGAATGAATTTGCTTAGAATAGAATAGAATAGAATAGAATAGAATAGAATAGAATAGAATAGAATAGAATAGAATAGAAAGAATAGAATACTTTGGTTTCAAAGTCACAGACACTGAACAAATACAGGTAATTTTTGAGAGCTGTCACAGAATTGTTGTCACGGTTTACAAGTTATTGAGCTGAAGCTGGACTAAAAATTAAATTGTGAATGAAATCGCAATCGCAGTATCTGTCAAAAAAATGACAATTAGATATTTTCCACAAATCGCACAGCCCTAGTAAACAAAAACAATGGTCCCAACGTCTTTCCTGTTTTGCATTTTTAATTTCTATAGCTTCCAAAATCCAAAAAGAGCCACATATTGATAAATAATGTTATGATAGCTGTTTTAACATTAAGTTATGATTGAATTGCCTCTCGTTACAGTTATGAAATAGTTTGAAAACACACAGGAAATGTTCATGGGCCAATAAGATGACCACAAATGGTCTGTACATCAAATAATATTGAAGTGTGCTTTAAATGCAAATGCAGTTTCAGATTTTTGTTTTCAAAACTAGTAAAATGAGTCAAACACAGAAAAAAAATTCAAATTTAACTTAAATTAACAAAGAAAAAACATGAAAAACAAAAATAAAGATCAATTCAATCTGTTAAAACGTACAGTATACCTAATTTATTTATCATTTAATATAGTTCATTGATATTAGAGTAAAGGTTTAAGTTATATGACTTTTAAATTTGTGATATAAGCATTTCACTGCGTATCGTACTGTGTATGTGACAAATACAACTGGAATTTGATTGTTTTATTAGTGATGATAGGGACAATAAAACAATGTATTACACTGAAAATAACTTTTGCTGCTTGTTCAAACTACTGATTAAAAATGAGCTGAATCAACACAATTCTGAAGGGCTTTGTGTGCTAACTTAATTGTTTACTTAAATTTGTAAAATTAATTAACTTAATCGATTTGTGTTGGGATAATATGAAGGAATTATGTGGAACCCTGCATTTTTACGGTGCAATATAGTATAAAAACTAATTTTACTTCTTCTGCATGGCCTAGCCATAACCCCAACCATAACCTTATTATATTTCTATATACCTAAATAAAACTACTACATAACAACACTCAAAATGTATTTATTTTTTTTGCTTATTCAAACTATTTAAAATAAGCTGAAACAACACAATTCTTGAGATTTCATTGGGACAACTTTATTTATTTATTTATTTTTTGTTAAAAGTGTTAAGTTAGCTTAATCAATTTGTGTTGGGACAGCATGAATGAATTGCGTGGAACCCTACATTTTTTACAGTGTACAATAAATACACTGACAACAATTGTTCATTGGATTTACTACATTTTTCAAGGTTTATATTTATTTAGGCTGAATTTAAACAAACAAATTAAATTTAGTAATGTTCAGCTTAATTTATTTGTTTAAATCCAGCCTGTATAAATTGTTTGCAAATTTAGTAACTCCAACGAATCGTTTTTTTAAGTGTACTTACATCCAGTAAGCACCAATTAAGAGTTCATTAAGGGAAAACTCATAGTTATTAGTGCGTATGTGTTCTCTCTTCTAAATTATTGCATGCAATTTACTAGTAATTTAATTGAAAACACTTTTTCCACCAGTAGTTTTAGCTGTCCCTCAAAAGTTCAGCATTCCCTCAAGCAAAAAGCATGTTCGCACGTAAGCACGTAGGTTTGGGTGGTGCTGTCGGGGGTCTCAGGTACACCCATCCTCCAGCAGGACAGCATGGGGGGCAGGGGTGATCAGCAGATGTCCAGAGGAGGTGTCGGGACATGTCTGCACCTCCTTCAGCACGTCGTTCACGGGCTTCAAAGCTGAGGGGAACTCAGGAAATACAGGCCATCAAAACTATACGAGCTGTTAATGTGCTCCTTCAGAGATTAGTGTGAAAACAGCACTCGGAGGGGCACAGTGGTATAATAATTATTACCTTTTTGCAAACGCATTTGGTTTTGTTAATGTCAGTTTTGTTTTTAATGTTGACAATTTTGTAACGGTGTGAGTTTTGACAGGTATGTCCCAATGGAAGCAGTGTTATTTTATTATTATAATTTATTTACTGTTATTGACCTTATTCTTGACGTACGAGCGGGTGCAGCCATTGGAATCTTTTTGGCTTGATACTTCTGGTGTCATTCACTTACAATGATTTTTACGTAGACATTAAAAACAGTTTGTTATGCTGCTTCATGTTGAAAACTGATATTTTCTTATTACGTTAGTCTACTTTTTATGCATATGCATTGAACACATTGTTTGTAGAGTAAGTAGTTTGACTGTATTCTGTCGTTTATTATTCGTAGTCATTTCTCCCATAGGCAACTGAATCTGAAGTTCTAAAACAATCGCAAAAATGAGCGCGCTTCCGCATCGCAGAATAAAGTGAATAGTATTTGCTAATATTTGCAATTGGAATCTTTTATTTTAATGTTTCAATTAAATTTAAAAAAATAAATAAATTATTAAATTTAATTTATTTGTAAGTTAAATTGAATTAATTTTTAAATGATTTAAATACATTTTTTATTACGTGCTTCTTTTTTTACTAATTAAATTAATTTAAATTAATATTAAATATTTTTAAATAAAAATTATTATTTATTTTAAAATACGATTCATTCATTTTCTTTTCGGCTTAGTCCCTTTATTAATCCGAAGTCGCCACAGCGGAATGAACCACCAACTTATCCAGCATATGTTTTTCGCAGTGGATGCCCTTCCAGCTGCAACCCATCACTGGGAAACATTCATACACACTCATTCACTATGGACAATTCAGCTTACTCATTTCACCTGTACCACATGTCTTTGGACTGTGGGGGAAACCGGAGGAAACCCCATGCAAACACAGGGAGAACATGCAAACTCCACACCGAAATGCCAACCAACCCAGCCAAGGCTCGAACCAGCGACCTTCTTGTTGTGAGGCAACATCACTACCTACTGCGCCACTGCATCGCCCTAAAATGCTATTCTTTTGTATTAATTAAATGAAGTAAAAATTAAGCTATTTATAAATTAATATTTTAGAAATCGCATTACTTAAAATTAAAATATTGAGCATAATTTTTTATTGGTTCGCTGGTTTTCCACCATTTTAGAGACTTAAAGGGATAGTTCACTTAAAAATTCTAAACCTTTATGAGTTTTTTCTTCTGTTGAACTCAAAATATGACATTATGAAGAAAGCTGAAAACCTGTAACCATTGACTTTCATAGTAGGAAAAACGAATGCTATGGAGGTCAATAGTTACAGCTTTTCAGCATTTTTCAAAATATCTTCTTCATAATATGTTCTTTTGGTTTGTTTGACAAGTGTGAGGGCTCCGAATCAGGCCCAGGCGTGGATCAGTTGGCTGGCCCTGACACGGTTGGAAGAGGTGTGCCAGAGCGCGATTCAGTTGGGCTTTACCGCGATACGCTTGTCATGTGAGTGCAAAGCATGCCTGGGAGTGAAACTGGAGACGTGACGTCACTTTTAAGAGACTGTTTCATATGGATTTATTAATCATTCTTACTTTTCATTGAATGCAAACTGTCATAGTTTATTATAGACGCAAACCCCACACTGCACGTCAGCTGCACCTTCAGCAAACCTCCTTATACCTGCAGCACAAGGACTTTCATGATAATTTATGAGCGTCAAAAGTGGTGGATCTGTTCAGCGAAATATTTGACTGTGTGTCACTACATCTAAATGACTAAATAAGACAAATCGATATAACTAAAGCAATGCCCACTGTGATGAGCAAGAGCGCTTCTCTTTCTGTTAAACTGAACCGCGCATCATCGATGATACAAGCTCTAGCTCAGAAGGTAAATCCAATGTGAGTGCAGGCCGTGTATAAAGACGAGAATACAAGCGAATGGTCAGGACAGGTGGCAACACAAAGCAAAACAAAGCAAAGGTGAAAAACACAGGAAGCGAAGACAAGGAAAATGCTTCGATAATGCTCAGATCACAAGACTCAGCCAAGAGTGTGTGTGATGAGGTGTCTTTATAGTCCTAGTAATCAGTCCATCATGAGCTTCCAGCTGTGTGTGTGTGTAATCAGGGGGAAGCAGGAACTGGTGTGTGAGTGCAAAGACATCTGGGAGTTGTATTCCATATAGTGGCAGATGTGTAGTTCTCCAGCAATCTGCACAGGCTAGATCACTGGTGATTATGACAGCTACATTCAAACATTAGCAGTAAACATAGCAGCTCTGAGACAGTCGCCAGAGCCTTCATTCATCTGTGTAATCTCGATGACCAGGGAGATGAAGTTGATCAACCAGCTCGCAATTATGCTCAAGTATTTATGTAGAGGTAGCTAACGCACATTACTATGAGCTTTTAGATATACCCTTGTCACTTTATTAATTTTTAAATGCTTTAACACACAGAAATCTGTTTATTATCTCTTACATGTGAGCTGTTTATCACTTATTGGCTGCAAACAATGTACAGATTTGATGTGTATTGAACTGATCTTTTGAGACGTCTCCAAGCAGAAACATAACAGCCATAATTGCTAGAACAGAAATAACCGATCCGCCGTCACTCAGGTCTGGATATTGAGTCGGCCTGTCACTCGAGGGTCTCGTCTGTAAGACCTGTCAATCATTCATCGCACCACAGTGACCTCCCTGCACAGCTTTGCCACAGGCGAATATTTTAAAATCATAAAACGCTCCTATATTTCTCAAGCTCATTACGCCGCCTGTGTGCTTTATGTTGCATTGGGTCTCTCTTTCAGGCAGATGGTACATTTGTGCAGTTTTCATTATCGTCGAATGCCCCTCGCAGCGTTTCTCAATTAAATGTTTCTACAGCTTCAAATGAATTCAGCACGCAATACACCAAAAACAGCACCGCGATTGAAACATGTTGAGTCGTCCTGATTAACAACCATAGACAATTAGAGAAATGCATTGTGTGTTAGTGAAAAAAAAAACATCAGCGGCCAAAGGCTTAGAAAGTTGTTTAAGTGATAAGTCAGTTAAGTAGATATACATGTGGCCGAGATGAAACTGAACGTCCATTAATGTACAATCATTTAGCTTTTTTTGTTCTCCAGATGCATTGTGGGTGTTACCAGAATGTTTTTCAAATTGTCTCATATATCACACTCTTTAAAAAGTCTCATAAAAGAGGATCCCCCCTGAAGCGTGTAAAAACATCTCTTCTCCTGGTGTTTTCAAAAACAGTTGTTTCCATTTCAGTTATATATTGAACTTAAAGGACAGAAGATTTATGCTAATTAATATGTAGGCCTATGTTAAATTCTAGCAAAGACTATAGAAGACGCAAGACATGTCACTCGTACACTGTAAAACCCAACAGTCAACTTGATCAAATGAAATGAGTGTAGTCAATAACTCAAAATTGACTGAAAGTTAATTCTACTCATTTGTAGAGTTTTGTACTCAGTGTTGAAGGTAATGAGTTAATTAAATACCTCATTACTTCAGCTTAAATGGAGTAAGTTCACAGTACTCATATAGATTACTCAATAGAGAACTCAAATGGTTTATCGGAATCAGTTTCCTCAAATGGTTTGAGTTGCCATAACTTATTGGCTTTAACAGTACTCAGTTGGTTTGAGTTTTCTTCATTTCTTGGTTTTATTGTGCTCAAATTGCTCCATTTACCCAAATGGATCAAGTTCACAGAACTCATTAGGATTAGTTTTTGAACTTAAATGGTTTGTTGCAGTCGGATTCCTCAAATGGTTTGAGTTACCTTAACTTTTTGGGTTTTACAATGTATACTTTTGAATGGGGAAAAGTGTAACTGTCAAAATGGTGAATGAAGCCCCACCTTCTAGTACAGGAGCCAATCAGCGATCGCTATATGGAGAATAAAGCCCACCTTCTAGGAGCTAATCAGTGATTGCTATAGAATGACAATTCTCCGGGGGAGGGGCTCGGACCAGACATTTCTGCAGATTTTGTGTGATACGAACATTTAGAAATTAAACTAAAGAGACTTGTTGTTTAACTTTATTAGTTATTAGTAATATGTAAAGTAATCGTAAGCTTGGCAAGTAATTTGATGTTTCCCCATTTCAACAGAATGCTCGAGCATACTGCCTGAGAGGCATTTCAAAGATGGCCGCCAAGTGAAATGACTTGCCTTAAAGGGGCTTTGATTCTAAATTGTGCGGATTATGATTGTGGCATATCAAAATCTTAACTAAAAACTAAAAATCTAGTATTGTTTAATTAAAAAAATATTTTAAAAATCTAGAATGATATAAGTGGGAACAGAACAGGGAAGCCAAATACAAAAGCAAACCAGTCTAATACACGTTAAACTACCTCTGAAACTGCTTTAAATTGTAGAAGTTGAAAACCTTTTAGATCATGTTTATTTCCATCCATTTGTGATTAGTTTGAAAAAATGCATTTTAACACATTAAAGACCAAAAAGATAGACTGAAAGATGCATTAATTGTTTTTATGATGTGTATTTTGTGACAGAACTTAAAGAACACCTAAGACAATTGTATGTGCTGGTTTTTGCACTCATTATGTTTCGGGAAATTCTCTGTCACACACAAAAATAACATAAGGCTCCAAGAAGATGTGTTTGCCATTCCTGTATTAAACTGTAATGGTGCGTTTCCACTAAGTGATATGGTACGGTTCGATTCGGTACGCTTTTATGGCCGTTTCCACTGTCAAAGGGTACCTAAAAGGGAACCGTACTATACCACTTTTTGGTCACCCTTTGCAAAGAGTACCAAGCACAACAAAAGGGTACCAAAAGGCGGAGCAAGACGCACAGCTGAACGCTATTGGTTTACAGAGATACGTCACTCGCAGAAGCAGGAGAATGAAAACAAAGAAGCGAGCGGTTTCACTTTCTCCAGAGACCTCGCTGCACGTCTATATTCGAAATAGCGAACTTCTTGAGCTGATGATAATAACGTGCGCGTGATTATTGAAGTGCTTCTGATACCTGATCCTCTCAGAAAGGGACAAACGCGAGAGTGAAGCGTGAAAAAGCAAAGGAGCAGCACGAAAAAACAGAGCAGCTAATGATGCTTTCTGCAACATAAAACGTGAACAAACTGCCATGTTTAACTATTATCATCGCCTTCTGGACTATTGTGGACTGTATAGACACAGATGAGAGGTTTGCACTGACTGGATTATATTTTGTGTTGTTTTGAACCCAAATAAGGACTAAATGTATGCTGTGTGTAGTTTTTCTGAAATTGGTAACATATCGGAGACTGTAAGGGGCTGTATGTGTTCATATATGTTGCATTTATTTATTTATTACAATTACTATTATCATTGATCTGCAGTTATAATCAAATCATGTTCATAGAAATGTTAGTAATGAACATTTATACACACGTATTTATGTGTATGAAGCATCTCTTTTGTGAGAAATGCTTCTCATATGATATGTGAACGACTCGCACGGCGTTACTGTGACAAAAAATGACGTTGTCTGAAACTTTCTGTCGTACACCACGCCCACCAAAAGCATACCCTTTTGGCAGTGGAAACGCAAGCCTGATAAAGGTGACCCGCACCGACCCGTACCGTACTGTACCTCTCAGTGGAAACGGGCCATAATTGGCAACATTGTGAACTGCACAGTCCCGTCTTTTTTAAAAGGCTCTCAAGCTGCATTTACACTAGTATGTCCTGCAGGCACAGGACGTCAACATGACATCAGATTGACGTTGTACTCCAATGTCGTGGGACATTACATTTTGTTTGGAAATTAAAATGGACATTAGACTGACGTTGCATTTGGCTCACTTTCCAACAAAACCTCAAAACAACCAAATGTCAACATCTAATAATGTTACAGCTTGTCGTTGTGTGGACGTTACCACTATGACGTCTATCAGACATTGGATTTTAGTTGCCATACCTGATGAATAAATGTCAGTATTTGACATTAATATGACGCTGGTTTAAGATGTTGCCTCGACGTTGGATTTTGGTCACTTTCCTACAACCTAAAATCAACCAAATATCAACATCATTTCACGTCGTTATTGGACATCAAAATAACATTGTCCTTAGACGCTGGTGACCTAAATCTTATCTTATATTAACATCTTATGACGTTGTGTGTCTGCGGAGTGTTCAGTTTAAAATGGCAGTTCAGAATGAAAATGCTCTTTGTGCAAACTGTGGTTGTGATATATCACTCGGCTTTCCCAAGGTCTGGAATGGTTTACTGACACTGGTGCATCTGCATCTCTTATGTGTTGTTGTTCCGCCATTATGGGAAACTGCGAAATGACCAAAGCATAAACAGCTGCAGTGACAAAATAATTCAGATCTTTTACATGTAAATTAATGTCGATACTTGGGGACAGAGTATTGATAATATATAATAGAGTATCGCAATAAATCAGCATTTTGATATATAGTTCGACCCCAACTATACTGAAACACCTACTTTTATAGTATCTTCAGCATTTCCACAACACTCCATTTTCATGGGTTGAAGATGCTGGAGTAATGGGCAAAACTTGTGTGTAGTGTATGTTTTATAAACAAATTTCGTGAGGAGCACGCGCAGAAGTTTCAGTATCAAATACGTAATTTGACAATTATTCTATTATCCAATCAGTTCTTGACCAAACCCGTATATATACCAAAGCTGTCTTACCTGCAGCATCTTACGACTTTAGCATCCCTCCACCACCCCGTCACCTCACCTCTTAAGCATTACAATCCCGGGGGGAGCGTTCTGGGGCCGGGCTAGATACTTCGCTCGAATCCCAATTCCTCTGTTTCCTGATAAGAGGAATAACTCAAGTTTTGGGTGTCTTCCCCGAGCTCAGAGCCCTCTCCCCGGACAGCACGCCAAATACGCTTTATTCTGAAACTATTGCAAGTGTGAACTCGGGAATTAAAACAGAAATGCACTAGTGTAAACAGCTCATCAGTCTGATGCACACCGGGGCTTATATACCAATGTTGATACAGTTCGTTTCAATCGGAAACATGTGAACATGTCCTGAATTCACAGGTTTAGTCATGCAAAGTCATCTCTCAGTGATTAATTTTGATTAAGTTTCTACTGTTCGTCTATTGGAGGTGACATTTAGCAGTTGTCTCATGTACTCCAGCATGCTAGTCATTGTTGTGCTTCTATAAAGTGTGAATTAATTACCCAGCGCGAACATCAGAAACGGACCCTCGCTGATTTTCTTGGCATGAAGCGTTCTTCTTTTTCCACCCCGCAGCTGCTGATGAATTTTTCGGTTTGGTTTCCAGCCGCCTCAGAGCTTTCTCTCGCTCCCACGCTGAGAAACACACGTCAGGTTGAGCTTTGGGGCAAAAAGTGCTGTTTTCACCCCTTTGCATCCGTTAAGCTTAACTTTCCACTGTGGACGGTGCAATACCGAGTCCGCTCTGCTCCTGTCTCGACAGGTCATGGTATGTCACTAATGTGGCTCTAATAACAAAGCAAAATGCACCTGTCACATTTTTTAGGAGGAGATTTGCAGGTAAACACACAGAGTCCTGAAGTGTGGTCCTGGATTGCGTGATGGAGCCCCTGGGTGTGTTTGTTTGCACACCTTCTTGAAAAAGGGATTGGAGATGACAGGCTCTCATTTCAGGATGTTTACCGCTGTCGCTTACTTTGCCTGACGTCACCGTCGGATTTGATAAACAACTCAGTCTGACGCCACTGTTTTTTGTCTATGCCAGACAACATATCAGCTAAAGCAGGGCTTTATTCACGGTGAGGATATTTCACACCGGAGCTCGTCTCCATAACACATAGGAAGTGATAAAACGAACATGCCGTGAATTTAAATGAGTGTGCTACTGTAGGCTTGCATCTGCGTTTGCTGCTACAGTCAACCTGTATTTTAACCAACTTATTAAATAGGAAGAATTATGTGAGACAAGTTAACGAGATTTTCAATAATACTTTACAATGGGCAATGTGTTTGTTACTGTGTTTATTTCACATTTTAGCCATTCATTCATTTTCTTTTCAGCTTAGTCCCTTTTATTAGGAGTCGCCACAGCGTAATGAACCGCCAACTTATCCAGCACATGTTTTACCCAGCGGGTAACATGTCCCTTCCAGCTGCAACCCATCTCTGGGAAACATCCATACACACACACACATTCACACACATACACTACGGACAATTCAGCCTACCCAATTCACCTGTACCACATGTCTTTGGACTGTGGGGGAAACCGGAGCACCCGGAGGAAACCCACACGAACGCAGGGAGAACATGTAAACTCCACACAGAAACGCCAACTGACCCAGCCGAGGCTCAAACCAGCGACCTTCTTGCTTGTGAGGCGATAGCACTACCTACGTCGCCCATTTTAGCCTTTTAGTTTTGCTAAACAATAGATAAAATAAATTTTAAAATTATTAATTGGATTTACTACATTTTAGGTAAGTGGTTGCAAACTATTTATTTGGTCTGAATTTAAATTAACAAATTATGTTGAACATTACTAAATTTAATTAGTTTAAATTCAGCCCATATAAATTGTTTGCAACTTGGCATGAGACGATAACCGTTTTCAAGGTATAACGTGGTTTGGAAAAGTTTTAAAACTACCTAAATTTTCTGTAATACCGTTCCTAAGGTACGTGTAAGATTTTTTTTATTTACTTTTAAAAAAAAAGTTTTTTAGGACAACAGTATTCCCAGCCGAAAAGATATCCAAAGATGTTGTTTTAAATTGTAAATAAATATGTGTTTCTGAAACAAATGAAGACAGCAGAAGTCAATAGTTAATTTTCATTATTTAATCAGACATGTTTACGGCTCCAAAATATTTTAAATCTTTCAAAAAATAAAATATTTTGTTTTCAAAGGGAAAAAAATGTTGTTTTTTTATCCAGACATTCAAAAAGAATATATTTTAGAGCAGAATTCACAATATTGTGAAACCGTGATATTTTTATCCAAGGTTATCATACCGTCAGAATCTTATACCGGCCCATGCTTATTTGCAACTTAATTTAACTTAAAAAATATAGTAAATCTAATGAATCATTTTTTTTCAGTGCAGGATGAATTGTGGAATCGTTCATGCCTGTAGCACAAGCAGTTTCATGCTTACATCTAAAGCTATGGTCACACTGGGCTTTGTGTGTGCGAAATTCTGTCGTACGGTGCTGCGAAAAGGGGCGGGATTAAACAAGATGATTAGACATAAAAAAAAGTGAGCGATTGCTCCATGTTTTAAATTTCTGTCCAGAGAGGTTATGTTTTGATCCTCGATTGGTCTCACGCAGTCAAGTGATGCGATTTCGCAGGTCAGAGTTCACCAAGCTTGAACTTTGCACCGCAGCGAACTGCGAAACTTAACGCATGATCCTGCGTTTCCGGTTTGACGCATTAGAGTGCGTATGAATTGAAGTCTATGGGAGGAAAAGCCCAGTGTGACCGCAGCTTAAGTGAAGTTTCACAAACTAATTTCGAGAGAAGCACGTGATATGATCTACTGCAGCAGGTCTCTCATCTACAATCATTAGCTAGCCAATCAGATTAATCCACACTCACTATAAGTAGCCTATCCAAAATCACTCCCTTATATTCGTTTCCGAAGAAACCCCCTCATCCACACCTTCTCCCCCTTCCCTCCTTTACCACGGGAAGCTCTTGAGGACCACCTGATCTCGTACTCCCCTTACATGCTCTATTGACCAGGCGGGAGTCCTGGGCTCAATTATCTCCGAGCTCAGGTATCTCTCCAGGGACAGCATGTCAAACCTGCTAATAGCATCAAGCAATATCTAAGTGTGAACTCTTGAAAGTTTCTTTAGCACTAAGTAGTTATAGGAACTAGGGTTGTCACGATACTGGAATTTAGTACCAATCGATGCTGAGATTTTAAAAATGTCCATTTCCCGCTAACATTTTAGCCCGTTCTTAAACAGCGCTGATTTTTTCACTGCTGATGTGCTCAGCAGAAATGCCTGTGATTGGCCCTGAAGGTCATCAGTTCACAGAACTCACCTCTGTTTACTGAGTGTAATCACAGATACAGGGACACTGGGGTGTTTTAAAGTCGTGATTCATCAGCGCATCGCTCGTATGTCAGCTTATAGACAAACCAGCTGATCGACGTGGCTTTAAAACACTCCAACTCCAATTGTCCTATTGTAATATTTCATAAACCATGAATTTGCCCAGTCAGTGTACACTTACATCACTCTAGTTCCTATTGTGCTGAATTAGACCCTATTGTGAAGTAAGGCTTAGTTTAGTTCCCTGAAAGGCGTTCTTATAACTAAATTTGTTCGCTTATACAAACACCCCAAAAAGTGATTACTTTTGTAAGTAGTTCTAGGAACTATTGTATGAAAATATTCCTTAATTGCGAACAAATGCCTTAAAGGAACAGTTCACGTGAAAATGAAAATTCTGTTTGTCATATATTTATCCTCCATACTTCTGTTTGAGTTTCTTTCTTTTGTCGAACACAGCAAGATATACTGAAGAATGTCAGAATGTCCTATTGGGATATTTTATAAACCATGAATTTGCCCTCTTACATCACTCTAGTTCCTATTGTGCTAGATTAGAATCTACTGTGAAGTAGGTCTTAATTTAGTTGAATTAGAATTAGTGCTGAATTAGACCCTATTGTGAAGTAAGGCTTAATTTAGTCCCCTGAAAGGCGTTCCTATAACTAAATTCATTCCCTTGTGCAAACACCCCAAAAAGTGGTTACTTTTGCGAGTAGTTCTAGGAACTATTGTATGAAAAAGTTCCTTAATTGCGAATAAATACCTTAAAGCAGGCATGTCCAAGCTCGGTCCTGGAGGGCCGGTGTCCTGCAAAGTTTAGTTCCAACCCCAATCAGAGACACCTGGGCTAGCTAATCAAGCACTTACTAGGCTTTCTAGAAACATCCTTGCAGGTGTGTTGAGGCAAGTTGGAGCTAAAATCTGCAGGACACCGGCCCTCCAGGACCGAGTTTGGACACCCCTGCCTTAAAGGGACAGTTCATGTGAAAATGAAAATTCTGTTTGTCATTTATTCATCCTTGATACTTCTGACTGTGTTTCTTTTGTTGAACACAGCAAGATATACTGAAGAATGTCGGGAAAATAACATAATTTATACTTCTTATTTTTAGTTTCTACTTTGGATGTGATTGTCAGTGCCTGCTTTTTTCCAACATTTTTCAGAATATCTTGTATTGTGTTCAACAGAAAAAAAATTAGGACCACTGGAGTAAATGGTAAAATGGTAAATGTGAGTAAACGGTGCAGATATTTCATTTTTGGGTGAACTATCCCTTTAAATACTTAGTGTTAAGAGTTTGTTCAAATCACTACAAGGACTATTTCGAGGCGTGCTTAACTACTGATAAATAAAACAAACTGAATAATCAGTTTTTGAGGATTGTGGCTGCTGAATATGAAATGATGCTTCACATTTCTGGCTTCAGTTTGACTCAGACAGGATCAGTGCAGATATGGAGCTGTTTTCTCCTCTCATCTTCATCATCCATCAGCTGTACCCTGAGCAGGTCAAGCCCGGCTGTTCTCGCTGGAGAGTGTGCGAATGTGACGTGTCCTCATGGCCTCGTGATATAGAGTGGTTATTTTCTCTGTCTAAAGCGCTTGTGTGTTTTGATTTGTGCTGGTTGAGGCACGACCCGGCCATTAGTTACAGATAAACAGGCTCATGGGATGGTTTATGTCTTCACTTAGAGAGATTGAGGCCACTGAATCTGTCTGTTCATCCATCTGTCCACCCATCCAGTCCTCTGTCAGTCTGTCTGTCTGTCTGTCTGTCTGTCTGTCTGTCTGTCTGTCTGTCTGTCTGTCTGTCTATCTATCTATCTATCTATCTATCTGTCTGTCTGTCTGTCTGTCTGTCTGTCCATTCATCCTCCATCTGTCTGTCTGTCTGTTAGTCTGTCTATCTCTTTGTCTTGCTCTATTTACCTGTCTGTTCTGTCCATTCTTCTGTCTGTCTGTCTATTTGTCTGTCCTGTTGGTCCGTCTGTCAGCCCATCCGTCCGTCCGTCTGTCCGTCCGTCCATCTGTCCGTCTGTCTGTCCATTCATCCTTCCATCTGTCTGTTTGTCTGTCTATATCTTTGTCTTGTTCTATTTACCTGTCTGTTCTGTCCATTCCTCTGTCTGGCTATCTGTCTATTTATTTGTCTGTCTGTCTGTCTGTCTGTCTGTCTGTCTGTCCTTTCGGTCCATCCATCCATCCATCCATCCATCCATCCATCCATCCATCCATCCATCCATCCATCCATCCATCCATCCATCCATCCATCCATCCATCCATCCATCCATCCATCCATCCATCCATCTATCTATCTATCTATCTATCTATCTATCTATCTATCTATCTATCTATCTATCTATCTATCTATCTATCTATCTATCTATCTATCTATCTATCTATCTATCTATCTATCTATCTATCTATCTATCTATCTATCTATCTATCTATCCATCTTATCTCAGTCATGTTTAATGAACTCTCTCTGTCAATGAGTCTCTCTGTTCCACTGTAAAGTCAAGTAGATTCATCATGGTGGTGGAAGATGCTTTCGTAACCTTTTCACATGCGTTTATTAATATATGGGGCAGATGATGTGGGCGGCTCTTTAAAGCACAGCCCGGGGCCTGTGGCACATCGAGCTGATGTCCCGAACCCGCATGCATTTTACCCATGAGTCCTTGCTCTTAGCTGCTGTAGTGTGAGAACTTTGATCAAGCACTGTGGGATGTTGCTGGCCCCTCTGCTCAAGTGCTTTCTATTTTGGTGTTTTCCTGATGGTGCACACTAGCATGCTTACCGTATATACGACACTCCATCAGTGGAGAGCTGGCCTGGTTTCCACAGAGACACTGACGATTTCTCTGTGTTTGTGTTTCCTGGAGGTTTGTGTCGTTGTGCAACAAGGTGAATTCTGACATGCTTTATGACTCGCTACACAAAAGGTCAGTGTATAAAAAAGACCAAAGGACTGTGAGAAGGGTACATATACAGTCATGTGAAAAAGTTAAGACAGCCTGTGGAATTTCATGGTTTTCCTTATAAGGATGTAATAAAAACTATATGGTCTTTGACTTTTCTTAAAGGAACACTGCAATTTTAAAGGGAATAGGCTTATTTTGTTAACTTTCCTAAAGTTAAACAGTTTTTGAAAATATTTAGCCAATTTCTGGGTCTGTCTGGAGCACTTTTAGCTTAGCTTAGCATAGATCATTAAATCTGATTAGACCATTAGCCTCTCGCGTTCAAATTTTAAAAAAGAGTTTTAATCATTTTCCTATTTAGCGTTTAACTCTTGACTTCCCTAAAGATAACAGTAGAGTTTTTCCTTTTTTATTATTAATTCAGCCGATCTCTGGGTCTGTCTGGAGCACTATTAGTTTAGCTTAGCATAGATCATTAAATCGGATTAAACCATTAGCATCTCACTCTCAAATTTCAAAATAGAGTTTTGATAATTTTCCTGTTTTAACGTTTAACTCCTGACTTCCATTCACACGGGGTGTCAGCGTCAACACTTCCCATTCACTTTGAACAGGTAATGTCAAGCATTGCCAAACTAAATTGTGGATCCGTCGGGGCCACTTCAGCGGTGTTGCTCTCTGCAGAAGTTGGGAATTGCTCAACTTTTCAAACGCCATTGGAAGCGTCAGCCAATCAGATTGCTTTATGCAAATACCCCAGCTCAGACAGCCGATTGCGGTCTAATTTCATTGGCTGACAGTACTAGGATAATCGCATCAGCCCCAACTCCAGACACGCCCTTCGTCAAGCATTGATGCTGAAGCCCCGTGTGAATCGGGCGTAAAGATAACATTTGAGTTTACCGGTTTTTAGTAAATTCAGCCGATCTCTGGGTCTGTCTGGAGCACTTTTAGCTTAGCTTAGCATAGATCATTAAATTGGATTAGACCATTAGCATCTCACTCTCAAATTTCAAAATAAAGATTTGATCATTTTTCTATTGAGCGTTTACTCTTAACTTTCCTAAGGATAACAGTTGAGTTTTACCATTTTTTAAATAATTTTAGCCAATCTCTGGGTCTATCTGGAGTACTTTTAGCTTAGCTTAGCATAGATCATTAAATCGGATTAGACCATTAGCCTCTCGCACTCAAATTTCAAGATAGAATTTTGATCATTTTCCTGTTAAGCGTTTAACTCTTAACTTGCCTGAAGATAATAATTGAGTTTTACAGTTTTTATTAAATTCAGCCGATCTCTGGGTCTGTCTGGAGAACTTTTAGCTTAGCTTAGCATAGATCATTAAATTGGATTAGACCATTAGCATCTCACTCTCAAATTTCAAAATTAAGATTTGATCATTTTTCTATTGAGCGTTTACTCTTAACTTTCCTAAGGATAACAGTTGAGTTTTACCATTTTTTTTTATAATTTTAGCCAATCTCTTGGTCTATCTGGAGTACTTTTAGCTTAGCTTAGCATAGATCATTAAATCGGATTAGACCATTAGCCTCTCGCTCTCATATTTCAAGATAGACTTTTGATCATTTTCCTGTTCAGCGTTTAACTCTCAACTTGCCTGAAGATAACAATTGAGTTTTACAGTTTTTAATAAATTCAGCCGATCTCTGGGTCTGTCTGGAGCACTTTTAGCTTAGCTTAGCATAAATCATTCATTCCGATTAGACCATTAGCATCTCGCTCTCAAATTTCAAAATAGAGTTTTGATCATTTTCCTATTTAGCATTTAACACTTAACTTCCCTAAAGATAACAGCTGAGTTTTACCACTTTTTAAATAAATTTAGCCATTCTCTGGGTCTATTTAGAGCACTTTTAGCTTAGCTTAGCATAAATCATTAAATCAGATTAGACCATTAGCATCTCACTCTCAAATAAAATAAAAAACTTTGCTTATTTTCCTATTTAAATCTTAACTACTAAGACTAAAAGAAAATGAAAAGTTGCTATTTTCTGGGTTGATAGAAAATTCATGAGCTTCCTGTAAACATGTGTTTATTAGGCTGAATGATGATGAACATTTTCACCCATATTTTGACATTTAGTAAACATTATTTAAAGCTTTAGAGTGTCCAAACAGTATATTTACATGTAGTATGCT
The DNA here is from genome assembly GCF_903798145.1 of Danio aesculapii. Lineage (NCBI taxonomy): Eukaryota > Metazoa > Chordata > Actinopteri > Cypriniformes > Danionidae > Danio > Danio aesculapii. The sequence continues at coordinate 6,418,407 of NC_079449.1, read as the reverse complement.
TCTTCTGGATATAAAATGTAGGTTGGACATAATTTTGAACCCATAGATCCATAATTGGATATTTGTGGTTTTCTATTGGTCAATCTTATATGATTGACAGGTAGATCCCGCCCACTGTCTTTTGCAGTGTTCAGTTTTATACTCCAGTCTGGCTAAGAATAAGAAAGATCAGAAATAGATCAACCACACACACAGACACACACACATCAAACACTTGTTACACTGTTGTTTGTTTTCAATGTCCTCAGACGTCTCCTGTCACCAATCCTGGCCCTTTATGTGCTCAACATGAACTCTGCATCCGGTCCTGATGCTTCAGTGCTGTTTGCGCTTGAGTTAGCAGTGCTGTCATGAGTCTTTACTATCATCTCTCAGCACTGCGACACAGACCTCAGATCAGGATAGACACAGAACGAGGACAGGATAGGAGACAATCTGTAAGAGCTCTGGTTTCTGCCATCTACAGGAAGCACAGAGAGTTGCAGTTTTCGACTTTCTTTCTTCAGCGCAGCACAGAATAAGACATTTATATTAATCTCAGACAGGGACGTGCAATACTTATGTATTTAACTGTGAGTGCAAGTGAATATTATCAGGTATTTCAGTAACTTTGTGAAAAACAAATTAAGTCTTGAGAGTTTAAAGTACACATGAAATCAAAGCTAACCATATTAATTTTGTTACTTGATGTTGCTAGTTTTTGCTGATCTGTGCATGTCATTAAAAAATTGTTTGCCATCTTTAATTGAAATCTGAAAATGCAACTCCTGTTTGTTTTTAGTTAAATTGTCAGATTGCATGCTTAACCACGCCCCCTCTTACGATCAGTTTTGACAACAAACAGAAATGGTGAGGGGGAGGAGTCTGTTAGGTTGCAATTACTCTCCACAAACCCTTTTCCCCATCTTTCTGAATGAAATGCCTACTTTACTGCATCCAATCAGCTTGCAGTAGAAAAAACAAGCCACGCCCACTGTTCTCATTTAATATTCCGAACTGTGTCACAAACTTTAAAGTCCACCTGAACTAGAGCAGGGGTAGGGAACCTATGGCTCAGGAGCCACATGTGGCTCTTTGACCAAAAATATGTGGCTCTCCAGCTGTCTCCCTTCAATAAAAAATTTAAACTGTCACTAAAAATCTGTTTCCTATTGAAAATACAATTCAAATGACCTTTTTATTGTTTATTCTTACAGCAAAATGGATTAACTTGAATCGGACACCAATAAAGGGTATGCAAATTACATTTCTAAGGTAACCTTGCTCACGTAAATTCAAACAACATTCATGAGTGCTGATGGCGAAATTTTTTTTTCTATAAATTATAATTTTTTTAATACATGGACTTGCTCGTAATGTGATGCTTATATATCCTCAATGGCTCTTTAAAAAATGCATTTGCCCAAAAAAATCAGAAATAGCTCTGCTGAAAAAAGGTTCCCGACCCCTGAACTAGAGGTTGCTGTAGACTTTTATTACACTATTGACCTTATTCTTCAATGCAGAAGTGCGCTCATTTTTGCGATTGTTTTAGAATTTCCGATTCAGCTGCCTATGGGAGAAATGACTAGGAATAATAAACGGCAGAAAACTACTTACTCTACAAACAAGTGTTTGCTTGACCAGGTAGAATAATATAAGAAGAAAATATCAGTTTGCAACACCAAGCAGCAAAACGAGCTGTTTTTAACGTCTAAAAATGAATGGAAGTGAATGAGACCGGAAGTCTCGAGCCAAAATGATTCAAATGGCTGCGCCCACTCATACACGGAGAATAAGGTGAATAAGGATGGATTTATTTTTATTAAGTGGGTTTGACAAACCACCTGAAGAAAACACACTCTTTCATCTCTCTGACACTTTAACTGACACTTGCACCAGTTTTTGCACATTTGCACCAGACACTTTCTTACAATCGCTTCTTATCTAAATTGTGCATTTATGAAGGTGAGTAGGCTTGGCAAACCACCTGTAGAAAACACTACATCTCTTTCAAAACTCTTTCATCTCTCTAACACTTTAATGCACACTTGCACCAGTTTTTGCACATTTGCACCGACACTTTCTTACAATTTTTATATATATATATATTTTTTTTAGTATTTATTTATTTATTTATTTTTAATCCCCCCCGCCTTACGCCTTCACTTTATTCTCTGACCAATAAAGGTTTCTTTTTATAATTAGCTCTTCTTGTGTGTATCGCCTCTTCTTGTTGAATCGCTGAATGCCTCCTCAATTTTACATCGCTTTAGACAAAAGCATCTCCTAATATTATATTTTTAAAATATAATATTTTTGGTGTTTTGTTTGCACCAGACTCTAAGACATATTACTAGGATTATAAAGTGTCAACCCTTTGCTGTACCGGGAAATACATTTTTTCAGGTTCTGATTTTGTGCAATGAAGTTTTAGCATTCATTCATTCATTTTCCTTCGGCATAGTCTCTTAATTGCCACAGCGGAATGAACCGCCAACTATTTAGCATATGTTTTACGCAGCGGATGCCCTTACACACATATACACACTCATTCACAAACACACTCATACATTACGGCCAATTTTGTTTACCCAATTGTTTGGACTGTGGGGTAAACTGGAGCAACCGGAGGATACCAACACCAACACAGGGAGAACATGCAAACTCCAACTGACCCAGCCGAGACTCAAATCAATGACCTTATTGCTTTGAGGCGACAGTGCTAAAAACTGAGCCGTCATGCCGCCTTAATTTTGATCATTACACACTGAAATAATACAACAGGTTTCATTCAGAAATTGCTAGTAAATTTCTCAGTCATTACACATAAAAGGCACATTTATTAAAGCCTGAAATTGTATTTTCATGTGAATAATACTCCTAAAGTCTGTTTACAACATTGAAAAATGACTTTTAAGTGGTCAAAACACTCGCTATGAGGCGATACAGTGGAGCTTTTAACTTCACCATCATTAAATCTCACTACAGTAAGTTCTTTGTGTTTCATACAGTTTGAATGCCTTCAGATTAGTTTGTGTCAGGAAATTTAGTCCATGTTTATCCTCAGCTTATAAATGTCTGCGGTGTTTGTTTTTACTCGAGTCGTTTTACCAGCTAGCATGCTATTCATTAGCAATGCGAAGTGTGTTTTAACCAATCTCCTCTTAAATCTTATGAAAAATGTCTCTTTTGGCTTAAGCTGTGTGTATATTTCCATTCATGCTGTGGTTTGTTGGCGGCAGCAGTAACCACAGGACTGATCTCAAGCTCTCTCTTTCTGTGACCACACACACAGACACTCACATGTTGAGTCTCTCATTTAGCGGCTCAAAGTGAAGTCCATCATCTTGCGTTTGTTGAATATGTCCAGAGCGCCTGAACATGTGTGGTCTCCAGCGTCAATCGCTCTTTCAGCTCTAATTCTGTCTTATTTCTGTGTGCTTCGGCTATATTTATCCCACTACAGTGTGTCCCCTTGTACTGCCTCGCAAACTGCTGTGTTAGGAGTCTTTTAAAATAGCAAGTTTATAACTCTCTTGCTTTCTGTTATTTTTTTTTCAGAGTTTGTAAGTGACCTATAATGCAGTGAAGAGAGTATGGTGTTAGGAGCTGATCTGTATGCAGAGTGAAATCCGTCATGACTGTGATGTCATTGCAACGCCGCAGGTAATATAACGAAGTGTTGTGAAGATGTGAAACTCATTCGTGAAAGAAATATATCGGTACATTTTAATTGTGAATGTGTTGTTTAGAGCAGTGTTTCCCAACCCTGTTCCTGGAGGCACACCAACAGTACATATTTTGGATGTCTCCCTTTTCTGACCCATTAACTTCAGGTGTTGGAGTCTCTTCTGATGTTATAAGTTGATTCAGGTGTGTTTGATTAGGGAGAGGTTGAAAATGTGGACTGTTGGTGTGCCTTCAGGAACAGGGTTGGGAAACACTGGTTTAGAGGTCTGCTTTGTAGCAGTTTTTAGTTATTGTTTAAGTAATTGTTTTGTTTGTAAAATTTTGCTAATTAGTTTATTTTTTAAATTAGTTTTGGGTTCTTTCTGTATAGTTTTTGCAATTGTATTTTATTTTGTATTCATCTTAGGCTAAACTAAATAAAGGAAAATATTTAATTGCATCAAATAAAGCTAGATTTTATATATATAAATATATATAAATAATGAATCAAATTTTCACAGTATGATAATATTTTATTTTTTTCTTTCTATTATTATTATTTATTCTTATATGTTTTATTTCGGCTAGAATAAAAGCTTTTAAAGTTAAAATTAAAAGTCTTTATTAAAAAAAAACAAACATTTTAAGGGTCAAATTATTAGTCTACAATTATAGTCTACAGAGCAAACCATCGTTATACAATAACTTTCCTAATTACCCTAACCTGCCTAGTTAGGCTAATTAACCTAGTTAAACCTTTAAATGTCACTTTAAGCTGAATAGAAGTGTCTTGAAAAATATCTAGTCAAATATTATTTACTGTCATCATGACAAAGATAAAATAAATCAGTTATTAGAAATGTGTTATTAAAACTATTATGTTTAGAAATGCGCTGAAAATAATCTTCTCTCCATTAAACAGAAATTGGGGAAAAAAATAAACAGGGGGGCTAATCATTCTGACTTCAACTGGATATACACACGCTACCAGTCAAAAGTTTGGGGTCAGTAGGATTTTAAATGTTTTAAAATAAGCTTCTCCTGCTCACCAAGGCTTCATTTATTCCTTCAAAAATACAGTACGAGCTGTAAAAATGTGAAATGTTATTGCACTATAAAATATCTGTTCAAAAGTAGTTTATCATTTAATTTAATAATTTATTCCAGTGATTTTAAAGATGAATTTTCATAATTCATTATTAATATTTTTTATTATTATTATTATTATTATTATTATTATTATTATTATTATTATTATTATTATTGTTATTGTTATTATTATTATTATTATTATTATTATTATTATTATTATTAATGTAATAGTAGTAAAAGAAATTACTAATGATTACAGTCATTATTGACTAGAGTAATAATTTAATTTGAAACTGCATAAAATAAGAAAGCACTTATTTAGATTTTGAACAAATATTTAACCATTTAACAATTTTTTTACATTTAAAAAATGCTGCCTTGATGAACAGTAGCAATATAATTAATATATTCATTCATTTTCCTTCGGCTTAGTCCAGTTATTTATCAGGGATCGCCACAGCGGAATGAACCGCCAACTTATCCAGCACATGTTTTACACAGCGGATGGCCTTCCAACTGCTACCCAGTACTGGGAAATACCCTTACACACTCCTACACATTCACACACATACACTACAGCCAATTTAGTTTATTCAATTCACCTATAGCACATGTGTTTGGACTTGTGGGGAAAACCGGAGCACCTGGAGGAAACCCACACCAATAAGGGGAGAACATGCAACATAGAAATGCCGGAGGACCCAGCCGGGACACGAACCAGTGACCTTTTTGCTGTGAGGTGACAGTGCTAGCCACTGAGCCACCATGTCGCCCCACAATATAAATTATAGACAATGTAATTTTTCAAAATTACTTTCACAGTTAAAATTAATTAACAGTGAATATGACATTATTAAACAGTAATTAATATTATCAATCAATAACTAATAATAATCATTCTTTCATTTATTTTATTTTCGGCTTAGTCCCTTTATTAATCGGGTGTCACCACAGTGGAATGAACCACCAACTTATCCAGCATATGTTTTAGACAGCTGATGCCCTTCCAGCCATAACCCAACACTGTGAAACACCCATATACACTCATTCACATTCACACACACACTATGGTCAATTTAGTTCACCCAATTCACCTATAGCGCATGTCTTTGGACAGTGGGGAAAACCGGAGCAACCGGAGGAAACACGGGGAGAACATGCAAACTTCCCCATGAAAATGCCAACTGACCCAACCGGGGCTAGAACCAGCGACCTTTTTGTGTAAGGTGATCGTGCTACCCACTGGGCTAATATTTATTTATTAGCCCCCCTGTATGTTTTTTTCCCCCAATTTTTCCCCCTGTATTTTTTATCAACAAATTTCTAAACATAATAGTTTTAATAACTCATATATTAAAATATTGATAAAATATTAACAAATATTGCTCAATAGAGCTAATAATTTTGCCCTAAAAATGTTTTTAAAAACTGCTTTTATTCTAGCCAAAATAAAACAAATAAGACTTTCTCCAGAAGAAAAAATATAGGAACTACTGTGAAAAAATTGCTCTGTTAAACATCATTTGGGAAATATTTGAAGAAGAAAAAAATCATAGGAGGGTGAATAATTTTGACATCAACTATATATTAATATACAATTTAATTATAATACAGTATTAAATAAATGTAGCAGTGCTAAAACTCTTTTATTTATTAGCCTGACCTCTCTGTTTTTTATCTGTCTGCTGTAGATTTTGAGTCATGGGTAACGCAGAGAGTCACAGCGGTGGCCATGGCTATTATGGAGACGGTCAGCGGCACCTGTCCCGTAAACACATGTCCCGCTCGCTCCGTCTGTCCAGCAAACAGACATACTGCACCCGCCGGACGCCATCCGGAAAACCAGAACACCGCAACTCGGAGACCAGTACCCGCTCCAGCAGCACTCCCAGCATCCCTCAGTCCCTCGCCGACCACGGCCTGGAGCCCTTCAATGACTCTGACCTGCTGCCCGACTTCAGCAGCCCCATCTGGGTGGACCGAGTGGCCATGAATCTCCGGCCAATGTCCTTCCACAACCAGCCGCCTCATTCGCCAGCTGTCAAACCTCCAGAGGAAAGCACACAAGTCCAGCACACACGGTAAGGCACACACTTTTTACTTTAAAGGGGTGGTCCACCATGATATCATATTTTAAACTTTAGCTGATGTGCAATGTTGACAGCATCTCTGAATGTAAGACGCTCAAAGTTCAATGCAAAGGGAGACATTGGCTTTTACAGAGTTAGCTTAGCAAAGCCTACAGCGAACAAAGTTTGGAGACAACAACAAATACATCCGGGTTAATGATGTCATAAACCCTTCAGGTTATGCACATACACCCCATGCAGTGAAGGGGCGTGGCCAGAGGCGCTGTAATGTTATAACAGAGACTCTTCCTGGTGATGTAGAGCTGATGTGCGAATCACAGCACATTGGGCCCTATCATACAGCCGATGTAATGCGGCGCAAGGCGCGAAGTAATTGTTGTTTGCTAGTCTCAGCTCGGCGCAAGAGTCGTTTTGACGTTTTACACCACGCTGTTTAAATAGCAAATGCATTTGTGCTCATATGTGCGCCCATAGGCATTCTGATCTAAAAAAGGAGGCGTGTTGAGGCGCATTGCTTGCGCGTTGGAGCTTAAATAGACGCCTCGCTTACACATTGCTTAATACACACAGGATATACAGCAATATGCAAATATCTTCACAAATCAAAAAGAATTAAAGAATTAAAATATTACAAAACATATTATTTTCTAGCCTACATAAATATAAAAACCATACTTCCATGCCTTTTTCATCTCGGGGGGCTTTTTCAGTTTATTTATAACAATTTGCTATTGTATAATGCTATTATTAGTAGCATTATTATTTATTCTATGCATATTTATATTTGTTTTATTAAAAACAAGCTTAGATTTGCCCACCTGTCAGGTTTGAGACCATATGGGGCACAGCATGTGATTTAGAATATAACTCAGGTTTTTGAACACACTTCGTTATTATTGTTCATTTATTCGTATGCTGGAAATTAGAACTGAATTGAGAAATAGTTTTGAAACAAATCTTTGCGATTAACGAAATTAATCATGCATAGGCAAATGGATATCTGTGCGTACAACACGTTTCCATATCTACGAGAGTGAAAGCGAAAGTAAACAATGAGGAGCCTCATCTCTCATTCTCATGCTGTAGATGCTCTGTTTAACTGTTTTCTCGCTAGTGAAGCGTTCGGTTTTTCCTCTTACAAAGTCCGTCATCTAAATTGCAAATGCGCTATGGCGCGGCGCAATTGGCTCTTAAAGGGAATGGCAGATGAGACTCTGATTGGTTTATTCTCAAAACACACCTATAACCCATTAAGAGAATAAGCTCAACCCTGTTAGACCATGCACCATGGCACAAAGTGGATTTTTCCATCCTTAAAATAGCAAAAGTGGATTCTGACATGCCGAGAGACAAGCAGAGACAGATAATTCCAACATAGCAGATAAAACATGACCACTATAGGGAACATGGAAGTAATGCAGATATTTGAGACATCTGCATTTTAAAAGAAGGTACCTGAGGAAATGACCATTAATACATTTATAATAGAGTTCCACATTTTAAATACTTATGATTTGTCCCATTATCAAGGAGCCCTACCACGCGGGACGCTTCACAGGATGGCTTCAAGAAGAAACGCTCCAAATCTGCGGACATGTGGCGGGAGGATTCGCTGGAGGTGTCTCTATCTGACCTGAGCCAGGAGCACATGACCAGCACCGAGGAGATGGCGGACACGCCGGACACACACTCCGCTCAGGACCGTGCCAATTCTTTAGATGAGCTCTACGGGACAAAGCCAACGCACGGACGATACGCCAAATGGCACAAAGGTGGCGCGGCCGATGAGGAGAAGATGATGATGTCCCCCTGTGAGGATGATGGAGCCGCTTATGGAGCATTCACACTGCCCTGCCGGCGCTCTCACTGCCTGTCTGAGGGACCCACCAATCAGCAGGGAGTTATGCAAGGGAGGCGGGCACAAACCATACAGGTGAGGTTCAATCTTATTGGTACAGCCATACACCCACAGTTCAATCTTATTGGTTTCTGCTGGATTTTAGTCAATATTTAACACCAAGTATGACCTGATTGGCTAGCCACGACCATGCTGAAATCTTATTGGTCCCTGTTGGATTTTAGTAGATATTACACAACAAGTACAATCTGATTGGCTGTAAAGATTTGATTGAGTAGCCACACCCAGAGTTAAATCCTGTTGGTCCCTGTTGGACTTCAGTTGATATTTAGCACAAAGTTTGATCTGATTGGCTAGCCACGCCCACAGTGAAATCTTATTGGTCCCTCTTGAATTTTTCATGATATTAAACAACAAGTATGATCTGATTGGCGGTAAGGATTTGATTGGGTAGCCACGCCCACAGTTCAATCTTAATGGTTTCTGCTGGATTTGAATTGTTATTAATCACCATGTTTGATCTGATTGGCTGTAAATATTTGATTAAGTAGCCATGCCCTAAGTGAAATCTTATTGGTTCCTGCTGGACCAAGTGCAATCTGATTGGCTGTAATTTTTTGTTGTGTAACTTAGTGGTACGTGGCACAGTATTTTCAGATTTTGTTATTCTATGTAGAATATATTTTTAAGGTAAAAATCTTCTAATTAAATATAATAATATAATATATTTTCTAGGGTAAATATTATAAATATACTATTTTCTAATAGTATTATACTAATATATTAGTGCTGTTGATTCACAATGACTGGTGTATGTGTGGTGTATAAATATTCTAAATGATCAGTGATCACAAGTTTCAGCTGTGTGTGTCTCATCAGCTGTGATGAGCAACCGTTGTGTGTGACATGGTCTGATAGGATTTGTAGTTCCTAAACATGACATATGTAGTTCACCAGTGATCTGTCAGAAGTGGATCGCTGGGGATCGTGACATAAAATATTACGTTTTATCATCTTGCTTTTTCATATTTTGTCTATAAAATATGAAATGTAAATGCAATTATGTTGTTTTAATTCTTTTGTCTTTAAATGTTATACTTATAAAAACAAAAATGTATAATAATAATAAATATTTTTACATTTTTATTAATAATTCAACTGTAATAACTCAACAAATGAAGTAGCTAGTTGAAACTCAGACTATATTAGCCATTTTAAAAGGTATTATTTGTATGCTATAAAATTCATACAATATTAATACTTTCTTGCAGTTTGAATATTAAATTTTTATTACTTTAAGAATTGACTGTAATTAATTATTGCATATATAATACGATCACAATGCGAACAGTTTTGTTCTGTGCAATGAAGATAGCTAAATGAAAAATAAAATAAAGACAGACTCACAAAAAGGAACTTCATTACCGTTTACCTACTCTACAGCATAACTAGTTTCACCAAAACTAGCATAAAGGTGTGTTTTGTTCTCAGTGACAGGGATTTCTCACTTGACGTCTCCAATTATGTTGTTTGTTGCTCATAGCCGTTTCTCATGATCACATGATCTCCACAGTCTGCGCTCCTATTGGTCAGCACTGCATTGTGTTTGAATTTTCTATGAATCTGAACTCTGCACATCTATAACAATGAATGAGGCTTCAGTGTGTGTATGTGTGTGTGTGTGTGTGGAGGGAATGTGAGTGTAATGTAGTGTTAGTGTAGGAGTTCACTAGGGAATTTCAGTCCTCTTGTGAATGTTGGCTGTGGTTTAATCCCCCAGAATCCCTCTGAATCTCCTCATGTAAAGACGCTGTACATATGAATGATGCATTTGTTTGTGAGTTCACACACACTCCGCTGTTGCTTCACATAGCACTGTGTTATGAATTCTGAAGTTCATCCCACTGAGCAAAAGTACAATTTTCATTTTAGGATGTTAGGATAAGATTTAAGATATAAAATAGGTTTAATTAAAAAATTCATTTCATTCATTTTCTGTTCGGCTCAGTTGCTTTATTTTTCAGGAGTCGCCACTGTAAAATGAACCGCCAACTTATCCAGCATATGTTTTACACAGCGGATGCCCTTCCAGCTGCAACCCAGTACTGGGAAGCAAAGCTTGTTCAATTCACCTATAGCGCATGTGTTTGGACTGTGTGGGAAACCGGAGCACCCCGAGGAAACCCACTCCAACACGGTGAGAACATGTAAACTCCACACAGAAATGCCAACTGACCAAGCCAGGACTCAAACCAGCATCCTTCTTGCTGTGAGGCCACAGTTCTAACCACTGAGCCACCATGCCGCCCTTGTAGAGCTGCAGGATTCTGGCTACGATTTTTTTTAACTTAAAGTCAAGATCACGATTTTCTCAAGATTCTGTCCATATAAAATAAATTAATTCTCAAACATATGGTAGTACAACAACAATAATATTAGGCCTATGTGTAGGTTAAAAAAAATAAATTTTGTATAGACTTGTAATAGTGAACAAAAAATGTCCTGTTTGTTAATTCACAGTATATTGATGACATCAGAATACAATTATTCATAATCCTGAAGCTGAATTATTATGTTTAAGACATGTGCTTGTCATTTCTTATTGACAACATTATTAGACAATTTATTCACTGGTAAAATGAGACATTCGTCATTATCAGATTCCCTCCTGCATTATATTCAACATTATACAGGCTAGAGTAGTTATACTGACCCAGTAAACATTTTTTCTCATGCACAACACTTTGTGTTCACTATATGTGGTTTATTTATAAACTAATTTCGAGAGGATCACATGCTTATGATCAACATGGCTGGCTCCTCATTAGCTCCGTAACCTGACCCAATGGATGATTACGGAAGCATTATAAATAACCAGAGTTTTTCACTCCACTTACCTTCGTCTTAAAGCTTCCCCCCCTTTCCACCTCTACTTCCTCCCCCTTTTCCGATAGGGCGACACGGTGGCCCAGTGGCTAGCACTGTTGCCTCACAGCAAGAACACCGCTGGTCCAACCTCCTATCGGGCTGGTTGGTGTTTACATGTTCTCCCTGTGTTTGCGTGGGTTTCCCCCCGGGTTCCCCGGTTTCCTCCCACCATCCCAAAACATATACCATAGCCAATAAAGACATTTTTAAAGTGAATATTTGTTATTTTGTATATATTAAAATATATATACAAAATAACAAATATTCACTTTAAAAATGTGATATTTATGTTTAAAACATTTTTAACCAGTAAAATACATATTTAAACAAGCAATAATGTATTATTTTGAATATTTTTATGTTAAGAAAATAAAAATCGCTGGTTCAAGCCCCAGCTGGGTCAGTTGGAATTTCTGTGTGGAGTTTGCATGTTCTCCCCGTGTTGGCGTGGGTTTCCTCCGGGTGTTCCAGTTTCCCCCACAGTCCAAAGACATGCGCTATAGATAAATTGGGTTGGCTAGATTGTTTATAGTGTATGTGTGAATGAGTGTTTCCCATTGATGGGTTGCAGCTTTAAGGGCATCTGCTGCGTAAAATATATTCTGGATAGATTGGCAGTTCATTCCACTGTGGCGAACCCTGATTAATAAAGGGACTAAGCCGAAAAGAAAATGAATGAATGAATTAACTGAGGTTATCTGAACATAGGATTACCATCACGTTACCATAGTACCAGCACTACAGTACTGTACAGTACAGACACCATGGCGTGAGTTTACAGTCAGAGGGCATTGTGGGTAGTGGGCTGTCACACTGTCCATATAGAGGAGCTGGTTTTTTCACTCTGATGATCCAGATCCTGGAGCCGCTTCTTTTGTCTCGCTAATGGCCTGTTACTCACACACACACACACACACACACACACACACACATACGCGCACACACACACACACACACACACACACACACACACGCACACACGCACACGCACACACGCACACGCACACACACACACACACACACACACACACACAGATTCACACACACAGACATAGAGACACACACACAGACATAGAGACACACACACAGACAGAGAGACACACTCAAGCAAACACACACACACACAGATAGACTAACACGTACACACAAACACAGTCACAAACACACACAGACACGTTCGCAAACATACATAGACATACACAGACACACACTAACATACTAATACAGAAACACAGACACACATTCACACAGAAACGCACACACACACACACACACACACACACACACACGCGCACGCATACAAAGACACCCACAAGCACAGTCATCATAAATAATCATTAAAAATTGTGTATAAAATATTTTAATGTTCTTTTTTATATTTGTGTGTTTATTTATTCATTTATATAATTTTATTTATTTATTATTATTATCATCATTATTTTATTTATTCATTTATTATTTATTTATTTATTTTATTTTTAAATTTTATTTATTTATTTATTTTATTATTATTTATTATTTTTAATTAAAAAATATTATTTATTGATTTTTTTATTTCTTTATTTTATTATTATTATTATTATTATTATTTGTTTTTTATTTTATTTATTTTGTTATTTATTTATGTATTTTTATTATTTATTTATTTATTTATTCTGTCTATGCTGAGTCTGTTGTAAACTTATAACTTGGCTCAAAGTGACTCTTTAAATATAAATGTTCACTGTAAACCCACTGAACTCAGGTGTATGATGTTTTCCCCATGTGCGTTCAGGATGTGACGGCGGCTGACGGCAGTGATTATGAGGACAGTGGTATCGACGGAGTGACAGTGGCTGACAGTGAGCTCTCTCAGCATCAGAGCCGCCGCTATAAGACCATGTCTGCCTCCTTCTCTGCTTACTCCACGTCAGCGGGGGGCGCCTTCACCGGCAGCGACAGCGGCAGCAGCAGTGGAGCCGCAGCCACACACGCAGACAACACACAGGTGGATATCACACACAGTTCGAGAGCCTAGCTGCAAAACACATTACTCCAGTTCAGATATTTTCAGAGCTCATGCTTTTCATGTTATGCATTGAAGAGTACACATTGCAAAACATGCTGTTCTCACCACTTAGAGGTGTTGTCTTGTTTCTAGTCCAAATATTCAGTCACACTTTATTTTGATGGTCCGTTTGTTGAATTGAAGTTACATTGCATCTACATGCCAACTAATACTGATTAGATTATAAGTTGCAAAGTTTCTTATACTCAGTTTCTTAAAGAGCCCATATTATGGGTTTTTGAAAATGCCCTTCCGTGTATTGTGTCACACAGCTCTAAGTGAAGTGAAATATCCAGCTAAGGCTTAAATCTGTAAGTGTACAGTGTTTAAAATTATTGGTTAATCTATAAAAGCGTCGACTCATAGTGCTTCAAACGAGTCGTCTTGATAACGAGTCATTAGGTGTTTCACGATGACGCGGCTACGAAACACAAGCCTCGCCAGTAGTTACGCGCGCAAACCAGGGAGATTTGAAACCTGCGGCCCCGCCCACTAACACAGAAAAAACACTAGACACACACACACACACAGACGCCGCCGGTCGAATGAAGTCACGCTGTGCTCAGATGGATAATATTGACAGTCTCTACCCAAAGATGAAACTGTGAAGAGTCAGTGGTTGAGGTTTATTCACTAGTGTAAGTAAGTGCGATTAAAATTGTTGCCTCGTTTACTCTAGCTTGCAAATTATGTATTTATTGTGTTTTGTTACTTGTTAACCTGGTACAGTACACGCGGTTACTCTTTATATTCTCTTATCACATGTAAGCCACGTTGAAAACGCGACGCGTGCCGCTTTGTTTATGGATTTAACGTTAAATGCTTTTGTGAGCTCGCGTTCCACTGCCGTTTGTCGTTGCTATGGCCATCGTAAGCTAGGAGACAGGAGACACGTGTCGATCTCCCTAGTTCTGAGGAGGAGCGTGATGTGTGTGTGTTTGTGTTTGTGTGTTTGTGTTTGTGTGTGTGTGTGTGTGTGTGTGTGTGTGTGTGTGTGTGTGTGTGTGTGTGTGTGTGAGAAAAAGAGCAGGTCGAGTGTGTGACGGCTAGGAGACAGGAGACGCGTGTCGCTCTCACTAGTTCTTCTGAGGAGCGTAATGTGCGTGCGCGTGCGTGTGTGTGTGTGTGAGAGAGAGAAAAAGAACAGGTAGAGTGTGTGACGGCTAGGAGACTCGCGTCGATCTCCCCAGTTCTTCTGAGGAGGGTTGTGTGTGTGAAAAAAGCCTTACACTATGAAGCGTGTGTGCACTGTGACTACTTTTACATTGTAGATTAGCAGCTGGGCATTTCACTCTGTCTCGCTCTGAAGCCTGTCACTGTCGACCAATCGCAGCAGGCTGTCATCGGTCCAATCAGCGCAGATTAGCTTCGCGCTGAGGAGGGGTTTGGGAACAAATGAATCGCTGAACGATTCATATGAGAGTCGCTGGAATAATTAGGTAAAAATAAATGCAGATTATAAGACCATCAAAGTGTTTTTTGACCTTGCATGCATATTAGACTGTTGTTGGAGACCCTTACAACCTACATATGACCCTATTTCATGTATAATATGGGCTCTTTAAGGTCTGTTGAAAGAGCAGTATTAACAGATATTAAGCAGACAGTCTACGAATACTCAAATGGACCATCAAAATAAAGTGTTACAGAAGTATTTTATAGACAATCAAATCATATTGTCAAGCAAAATAATTAATCTGCCATAGGGTAAGCAAAATATTTCTGTTTTTCTTTTTGACTTAACATTATTTTGCTTCATTATTTGACATCAGCAAAGTAAATAATTTTAAAGTAAAAAATTAATAATGAATTATTAATTAATTATAGTTTTTTGTTAATGTTAAATTAAATATACATACACGCTCACTGGCCACTTTATTAGGTACATCTTACTAGTACCGGGTTGGACCCCCTTTTGCCTTCAGAACTGCCTTAATCCTTCGTGGCATAGATTCAACAAGGAACTGGAAATATTCCTCAGAGATTTTGCTCCATATTGACATTTTTTTAGATTAGATTAGATTCAACTTTATTGTCATTACACATGTACAAGTACAAGGCAACGAAATGCAGTTTAGGTCTAACCAGCAGTGCAATAGCAGCAAGTGCAGGATACAGGTATAAGTTATAAAGTGCAGTTATAGAAAAACTATGGTGATATTTACAGATGGATGTACTATGAACATTATATACAGGTTGTATTAGCTATGAACAGAGATTTACAATAAATGAATATATGTACAGGATGCTATTAATAATCAGAAGTGTGCAGATAGATAAACATAATTACAAATGTCCATGTGCAAAATGTGATCAACATGATAGCATAACGCAAATGACATGATATGATACATGGCATAACGCAGTTGCTGCAGATTTGTCAGCTGCATATCCATGATGCAAATCTCCCATTCCATCTCATCCCAAAGGTGCTCTATTGGATTGAGATCTGGTGACAGTGAACTCATTTGTGTACAGTGAACTCATTGTCATGTTCAAGCAATCAGTCTGAGATGATTTGCGCATATGACATCTCTTCTGATCTCTGGCATCAACAAGGCATTTGCGCCCACAGAACTGCCGCTCACTGGATATTTTCTCTTTTTCAGACCATTCTCTGTAAACCCTAGACATGGTTGTGCATGAAAATCCCAGTAAATCAGCATTTTCTGAAAGCCCGTCTGGCAGCAAAAACCATGCCACGTTCAAAGTCACTTAAATCACCTTAAATCCCCTTCCCTATTCTGGTGCTTGGTTTGATCTGCAGCAGATCGTCTTGACCATGTCTACATGCCTAAATGCATTGAGTTGCTGCATTGTGATTGGCTGATTAGACATTTGCGTTAACAAGCAGTTGGACAGGTGTACCTAATAAAGTGGCCGGTTATTGTATGTGTGTCTGTGTGTATATATATATATATATATACGTATATAAATAGAAAAATACTTTTCAGTAAAATAAAATATAAGAAGCATGTTTTATTTATTTATTTAGCTTACCTACAAACCATACTTATTTGCCATATGCATTTTCAATAATGTATGTTTGTCCCTTCTGCAAAATCTTGAGATTTAATTTATTTATAAATTTGTAAATCTATTTCTCATATTTATGACCTTATTCTACAATGCAGAAGTGCGCTCGTTTTTGCGATTGTTTTAGGACTTCAGATTCAGATGCCTATGGGAGAAATGACTAGGAATAATAAAACGGCAGAAAATCGTCAAACTACTCCCTCTACAAACAAGTGTTTGGATGAATATACATAAAAAGTAGAATAATATAATAAGAAAAGATCAGTTCGCAACGTAAATTAGCAAAACAAGCTGTTTTTAACCTCTAAAAATTAATGGACGTGAATGAGACTGGAAGTTTCGAGCCAAAATGATTCAGATGGCTGCGCCCACTCGTATGCAGAGAATAAGGTGAATACAGTCCCCAAGAATAGTCCCCAAATATAAATATTTGATTAAATCATTAATACATTTAAAAGCACAATTTCTTGTGTTTTATTATATCTATTCCATAAATAAATAAACAAATAGTAAAAGCATTAATGCGACGCAGTGGCGCAGTGATAGTGCTTTTGCCTCACAGCAAGAAGGTCGCTGGTTTGAATCTCGGCTGGGTCAGTTGGCATTTCTGTGTGGAGCTTGCATGTTCTCCCTGCGTTCGCGTGGGTTTCCTCCGGGTGCTCCGGTTTCCCCCACAGTCCAAAGACATGCGGTACAGGTGAATTGGGTAGGCTAAATTGTCCGTAGTGTATGAGTGAATGAGTGTGTGGGGATGTTTCCCAGAGATGGGTTGCGGCTGGACGGGCATCCGCTGTGTAAAAACGTGCTGGATAAATTGGCGGGACTAAGGTGAAAACAAAATGAATGAATGAATAAAAGCATTAATGAAGCAGAATATTATTTAAACAAAATAATTAAAAAAATCTTTGTCCTTTTCAGGACAAAATTTATTAAACATCTTTCTCTATATGTATGCACGTATGTGCTGAAACTGAAATTCGTTCATTCATTCGTTCATTTTACTTCAGCTTAGTCCCTTATTTATCAGGGGTCTCCACAGCGGAATGAACCACCAACTATACAGCATATGTTTTACACAATGAATGCCCTTCCAGCCGCAACCCAGTACTGGGAAAAACCCATACACTCATTCACACCCACACACACTCATGCACGACTGCTCATATCAGTTGGCATTTCTGTGTGGAGTTTGCATGTTCTCCCCATGTGGCTGTGGGTTTCCTCCGGGTGCTCTGGTTTCCCCCACAGTCCAAACACATGCGCTATAGGTAAATTGGGTAAACTAAATTGGCCATGGTGTATGAGTGTGGATGTTTCCCAGTACTGGGTTGCAGTTGGAAGGGCATCCGCTGTGTAAAACATATGCTGGATAAGTTGGCGGGTCATTCCGCTGTGGCGACCCCTGATGAATAAACGGACTAAGCCGAAGGAAAATGAATGAATGAATGTGTTTTGGGTTATTTGCATGTTGTGTAGTGAGTGTGTGCTGCCGGGTGATGATGTTAATGGTGTGTATGTGTGTGTGTGTGTTCAGGGCGTGTATGAGAACTTCCGTCAGGAGCTGGAGCAGAGTGTGTGTCCCGCTGAAGCTCAAGAGGACAGGAGTTGTGTGTTCAGCGATGAGCAGAGCAGTGTGACTCTGAGCTCGGCGTATCACACACACACAGATCCTCTGCTGAGTGTCAGCGCTGTGCAGGGAACGGTGCGCAAAGCCGGACGCCTCGCCGTCAAGAACTTCCTGGTGCACAAGAAGAACAAGAAGGTGGAGCTCGCACCCCGACGCAAGTGGAAGAGCTACTGGGTTTCACTCAAAGGTGTGTGTGTGTGTGGTGTCTGTTTTGTTTTTGTATGTTTATGAAAGTGTGTGTAAATTTGTGTCTGCTGTGTATGCGGTGTGTCTATTGTGAATGTGTCGGTTGTGTGTGTGTGTGTGTCATGTTATTTTGTGTTGGTTTGTTTATAAGAGTGAATGTGTGTGTCATTTGTTTTTGCTTGCATGTTGTGTGTGTGTGTTTGTGTGTGTGTGTGTGTGCGTATGTGTGTGTGTGTGTGTCGTTTGTGTGTGTGTGCATGTATGTTTATGCAAGCAAACACGACACAAACACATGCACACAAAAGGAACACACATTACACACAGACATTCACATACATACACACACTTGTGTCATTTGATCTCCATAACACAATGAATACCAGACACACACACACACATACACGTCCAAATGACCAAAATTATAGGAATATCAGACACACACACACACACATACACGTCCAAATGACCAAAATTATAGGAATATCAGACACACACACACACACATACACATCCAAATGACCAAAATTATAGGAATTTCAGACACACACACACACACATACACGTCCAAATGACCAAAATTATAGGAATATCAGACACACACACATACACATCCAAATGACCAAAATTATAGGAATATCAGACACACACACACACACACACACACACACGATTGTGTCATTTTGTCCCCATAATGTGATGAGTACCATACACACACACACAAACAAACACTCACACACACAACTACAAATCTTCAAATGATCAAAAGCATAGGAATACCACACACACACACACACACACACACACACGCACACACACACACACACACACAAGCGCACTCACACACTCAAGCACAAATGCAAACAATTAACACAAACACACACACAAGCAAACACAATACACACACGCACACAATAGACACGAACACCCTCACATACACACACACACATTACACAGAGACATTTACACACACTCACACATTTGTCATTTGGTCCCCATAACACAATGAATACCAGACACACACACACATATGCACACACAAAACAAATGTCCAAATGACCCAAAGTATAGATATACCAGACACACACACACACAAAAACACAAGCACGCACAAGCACAAACACAAACAATTGACACAAACAAGCAAACACACAATTCACACACAACCACACACACACATTTTGTAATTCTGTCCCCACAACGTGATGTATACCATACACACATGCAAACACTCACACACACAAAAACAAATGTCCAAATGATTAAAAGTACAGATATACCACACACACACACACACACAAACAAGCATGCTCACACACAATCACAATGCAGACAATTGACACAAACACGCACACAAGCAAACACACAATTCACACACACTGGTGTCATTCTGTCCGCATCACGTGATTTATACCATACAAACACTCACACACACAAAAAACAAATGTCCAAATGGTTAAAAGTATAGGAATGCCACACACACACACACACACACACACACACACACACGCACACACACACACACACGCACACACACACACACACACACACACACACAAATGCAGACAATTGACACAAACACACATGCTAGCAAACTCACAACACACATATAATAGACATGATGCACACAACAGACGTGGACACATTCACATACACAGACTCATTACACTCACACACACACACACACATACACATGTTGGTATCTGTGGTTTATGAGGACTCTCCATAGGCTTAATAATACATTCTATAAATGAATAATTTCAACAAATGAATAAATGACAGAATCAGTGCCAAATGACTTTGTAAATCAGAGAACGTAATGGGGACTAAATGTCCAAATGACCAAAATTATAGCAACACCAGTAAATTTGGATGATTTGAGGACACTTTTGGTCCCCATAAGGAATACGGCTGATAAATCACACAGAATGAAGTGTTTATGAAAACGTACAACACAGAAGGTTGGGTTTAAGGGGAGGACAGAATATACAGTCTGTACAGTGTCTCTGTGTGTGTTTCTGACAGAGACGAGAGCCGTTTACCTGACACCATAAACAGGTTTTACAGCTTCCTTTCAACCAAAACATATGTCAGAATAGGGGTAGATCATGTTTATTGTGTTGTGTTGTGTGTGTGTTGATCCTACAGAATTAAAGACGCCCATCATTCACAGCTCTGAGTCTCACCTCTGGCACGCTAGTGTGCGCAGTATTCTGCTTAATGTAATATTTTCTGCTAATAACAGGAGTCGTGTTTCCAGCTTCATTTTACTCAACACCTTCCACTTCCTTATTTATCAGCAGTCACCACAGCGGAGTTCTGTGTTCTGGCTAATTTTTTAAGCAGCGGATGCCCTTCCAGCCTAAACCTAGTACTGGGAAACACCCATATACTCTCACATTCACACTATAGCCATTTAATGGCCCATTTCCACTGAGTGGTACGGTACTGTTCGGTTTGGTTTGGTACGCTTTTATGGCTGTTTCCACTGTCAAAAGCGTGCCGAACCGAACCGTACCACTTTTTCGGCACCCTTTCGAAAGGGTACCAAACACGAGAAAGGGTACCAAAAGGCGGAGCCACACGCGCAACTGAACGCTATTGGTTTACAGAGATACGTCATTCGCTTACGCAACAAGCCAGAATGAAAACAAAAAACCCGCCATTTTTGAAAAACACAGCGAGAGATTAAAGCGGAATTATAAATACATATAATAACGAGCCATGGTCGATCTGGGCTCAAACAAACCTTGTCGTCATCTTGATGGACAGCCACAAATCCAAGAAGAAGAGCAGATTTACCCTGTGCCCTGTAGTTTTTTACGAGCCAGTCTGAGGCGCGAGCGGTTTCGCTTTCTTGCTAGCGCTCGCGCGCGTCTAACATTATATCTGAAATTTCAAATATAAAATATCAAAATATCAAAAACTTCTTGAGCTGATGATAATAACCTGCGCTTGATTATTGACGTGCTTTTGAAACCCGATCCTGTCAGACACTGACAAACGCGAGAGTGAAGCGTGAAGAAACAAAGGAGAAGCCGGAAAAAAG